>NW_005841999.1:1020883-1029809 GCF_000455745.1 Alligator sinensis | reverse complement strand
GCTGGGTAAATGTTTTGTTTCCAGTCAAAGAGTAGCATTTTTAATGATGTTTTTTTTCTCTTCCTCTGCTCTTCACATATGAATGATCACAAATTATAGATTTTTCTTTTCATGATACTCCACAAGCATTGGAGAGGCAAGTTGTTCTGTACGACTAAGCAAATGACACTTCTCATCACTAACACTTATCCCAATAATAAATGCTTTTCACATTTAATTTGTAACGTCTGATTTTTACAAACAGGAGATGAGTGAAGCAGTTTGAATTTCTCCAAACTTTGGCCAAGCTGTAAATGAACCCAATCTGAATGATTTTTGAATTTCAAAATATTTAGTGTAAGCATTTTCCTCTGCACTGTTTTTTTTTTTTTGGAGGCTGCTATGAACTTTCAGGGTAAAACAAGACCTCAGGGGTCTGTTGTTATGAACTAAGCAGCCCTGTAGTTCAGCCAGAAGCACAGATACTAGGCTGGATTAATCTCTGCACTGGCACAAAATCCAGTGCAGGATCTGTAAAGGGGGTGTTTGTGCCTTTCTGAATATAGAGCCTTCAGGGGCTAATTTGGCACTGAGGGACAAACACATTATGCCCACACCATCTTAAAGTCCCTCACATGCATTAAAATGCCCTAGGACATCTGTGCAAAGGACTTTTGCAAGGAGGGGCAGAGACATTAAAAGTAGGCGGGAAGGAGCCTTCAGTGGCTTGGTTATTTCCCAGGAGATTGTGCGTCTGCTGTGTGTTCCCTCTGTGCCAGCCTAGGACAAAGATGAATCAGGCCCATTATGAAAGAAATTCATATTCTAATGAGATTTACAGCCCAGTTTTGCAGTCTCAAGTGGTTCGTCTAAGCATCTGCTCTTTCATGCTGATTTAGACCAAACGTGAATGCTGAATCTTTTGAGAATCATAAACAAATTGTGTTAAATTACCATTAATGGTACCAAAGCACAAAAAGGAAAGGCGAGGTTGTTAATGGCATTGCTATTCTTAACTCAGTCTGCTATAACTGTAGATACGCAGCACTGCAGCACAAAGGTAATATATGTAAGATCACCCACTGTTCTGAGACCTCTAGACAAGCTAAGCACAGCAGGGTAAGTAGCACTGGAATTTGTTTTACAGGAAGCCTTCATTTCCTTGCTTTTGAGGGGTTAAGTGAGGCACTTCAACTACTGCTCTCCCATGAGGGTTATTCAGAGGAAGGGCAGCTTTAGTTTCCCCCAGGGGCTCCATGGGAGCTTTGGCAATGGAGGCTGCTGTCAGAGGAGAACAGCAGGATGCAATGAATCAGAGTATTCCCCAGCCACCTTGGCTGCATTCCCTTCCTAGCCAATGCCATCCACTTTTCAGGCTGCTGGGTCCCCAGCCATGTCCTCTTAGACTGCTCCTGACAGACGTTTGTCCACCAGAGACCTCATGCCCTGGTTTATACTGGCCTGAATCAGAGACAGATCTGATCCCTTGTGTTTTAATTGCTTCTCTTTGCTTTCTACAGAGCAGGGGGGAAATGTCATAATACAAACTGCGCACATTAACAGTAGTGTGAGTTGTGTATTTCATGATTCATATCCCCCACCCACCCCCATGACAGGTTTTGCATAGTTACCTGAGACCAACATGGGCAAAGTATGTATCATGCCATAAACAAGTTCCAACCACCTATACAGTTAGACCTCGAAAATGCGTGCTAACTTTGTAAATGGTTGCTATTCAGCTTTAATTTGCACATAGAGCAGGGTCTCCCCTGTGACTGGGAGCCCTGTCAGCTGACCAGCTCTCCACAGCAGTGCGCCATGTCCAGCCAGGGCTGGGAGTCCTGCACCTGAGGGGTCTTTCAGCCCCGGCAGCACCTGGCAGTTGTGGACTCTGGATCTGCAGCCCCCTGCTCCAATCTCCCAGTGAAGGGGCACACCACACACCATGCACCATATGCACCATGCTAGGAGATCAGCTGAGAGGGTTCCCAGCTGCAGGAGCTTGCTTCTTGCTGGTGCAGGGGGAGACCAGGATTAGGTTCCCCCTACACCAGCAATATGGGATCTAATGCATGATCCCACAGTCACGCTTCCTGCCATGCATGTGTGGCATGGGAGGGAATGCGGTTGTGTGGATTGTATATTACACCCCATCATGCCTGTGTCTGTTTCAGTGTTTCCTGAATGTACTGTTGTGAGATTTCATGTCTGTAAAACTGTTCTAGTTGCATGTGAAACAGGAAGGCTTACAAACACCCAAACATTAATCTGAACTAAGCATTCAAGACTTTAGCAACCTTAACTTTATGACATTTTGTTGGGGGGAGAACAAGCATGTCATAAATTTATAAGAAAATTTATGTCAGAATTTATAAAAAAATACATATTTTGTTTCATGACTGTGGTCATATATGGCAGATTTTAGGACAAAACTGATCAACAAACTTCTTGTATTAAACAAAGTTTATCATGGGGATGATCTAAAGGAAATCCTTGAAGGTTGTTGTTTTCTCAGTCTACTTCCATGAGAAGTTTGTACTTCCTCTTGAGCAATAAATGAAAATGCTATTTCAAATCTTTCATTTAAAATTTGACTCCTGCCAAGTGACTGACAAGTGATGTCATTTTCTAGCAGTAGTAGTTCCAAGATATTCATAGTTGAGGTTGTAATGCAGTTTGTCAGGTAGTATAAATTGGATAATTCACAGAAAAAATCCTGAATGCTGGGTGGCGTAAAAAACTGGTGGAGCAACATTTTATATAAATTCTATTTGTTGAAGTCATGCTGGGTAGAACATGATGTCAGTTTTCAGCAGAGTGGTGGCCACAGGGCTCATAAATGATTATTTTAATCCAAATATTTTTCCTACATGATTTAGAGCTCATGAAGAAGAAATATTTTTTATAAGAAACTTTCTTCAGTGTTAGCCAATGCAAATATGCTTTTCATTAATAGTAGCAGTAATGGCAGCAAAAGGCCTAGTCCATAGCCCGTTGAAGGCAATTGAAGGATTTCTTTTAATATGGGTGGGCTTTTGCTCAGACTCATTTTCATGAATTAATTTCATACAGAAAAAAAAACCTGATTCCAAACTCATTTGGCAAGACGGCACATCAGTCTTTCAAACTTCCAGACTGTTAGAATGTATTTATGTGTATCCTGTAAACTAGCAGAGAAATTATTGCGTTTGGCCAAAAGTGACTCAGTTTTGTTTGACTGCAAAGGTTTCTGTGTCTAATGAAATAGGATATCTTATTTGAAAATATATTATGCTATAGAGCATAACCTTTGCATTTGTGAGGCTAGAATGGGTAATCAGTTTTAATTTACACCTGCAGCAAACAAACATTCCCCTACACTCGGTACACAGCCACACACGTACATACATACTCTTTGGTCTTTGGACTATTTAACATAAATTTCCTGTGAATGTGTTATGAATTATTCATGGTTTCCTCCCATTGTGATATTTAATGATAAGAATTTGAGTGCAAACCAAATATTATAGAATTGCCATTAAAAAAATGAAGTCAAGACAGATCCTCTATTCAGAAAACGTCTCATGTGTCAAATAGATTTGAATGCAGCATTACCACTTAGACACAATAATTAACCTTGTCATTTGTCCAACCATTTTTGTAAAAGTCTCCAAATTCTTCTTCAGTTATTAAAAATAACCAGTTATTAACAATAAAATCTCTAAAGGAATATTTCTAAAATACAGCCTGGAGTGTCCAAAGCGTATCTTTGCCAGCAGTGAATACACATCCAGTAATGAAGCTGGATAGCAACAAAGAAAATGGATCATATGCCTGCTTGTCATATAAAGTATCCTTTCTGTCCATATGGCAAAACAACTTTGTTTATGAAGGGGTTACACAATTTCCAATCCATAAATCCTGATTTTGTCTGTGCCTCAAACCGCAAATCCGATAACATTGTAAATTATGTAAAACTTGGAAAATATCTTTAAACCCTTGGGCTTCACATTGGATTTTTTATACAGTGGTTCAATATGTTGACTATAAAAAGGACTGAAGGAGTTTGTTGTTGTTGTTTCATTTTGTAAAATATTTTTATGAAGTCAAGCAGAATACATAAATATGACTATTCAAAGTTTATATGAAATTTATTTTTTCTTGAAAACTTACTTCATCCCATTCCATGCAATAACCCAGTAGTTTTCCATAATGAGCAAGGCCCTTCTCATTTATGTTAATGATTCTTTTGCCATCAATATCAAAAGGACCAGGATGCCCCAGCATGGTCTTTTCAGTAATGTCATACACATGCACACGTTCACACACATGGGTTTGTGTATCAATATATATGAACAAGAGCATAGGTAATGCTAAATGATTTGTTTCATTAAATCTACCTTCAGATTTTTTTTTCTCATTTAAATTTCTTATTTTCATCTCAAACAGCTTTCCGGTTTTTCTAATGCCAAACCAGCAAGATATGTGTGTCCCTTAAAGCAGAGCTGGTGACTGAGGTGTAAAAAGCTGCCATTCTTAGCTTTGTAGCATTCTGAACCCACTTTGCACAGTGGTAAATAACTACACCAAGCACAGCTCCTCTTCTTGTTTCTTTGCTAATGCAGGCTCCTTCTCATTAATGCATTTTCTAGTGCTTTATTCAGATAACTTTGATGTCTTAAGTGATGGGACTTCCCCTACTTCCCTGCAAAGGTCACTATTCAGGCAAAAGAGATCTCACAGATTTCCCATTTTCCTACTTATAATGGCTTCTGCTACACAAGAAATGTTACCTTGCACAGCACAAATGCATAGTAAAGCAGAAGGCTCTAGCTCAGCACTCAGGCTTCAATCCAGTAAACCAGTGTTTCATTTTAAGCATGTCACAGGCATGTACACACTTAGAATCCAATGTTTTCTCCGACACACACGTGCTCTCTCTCTGTTTATACCTTGTCTTTTTTACCTACATTACTTCTGTTAAGGAAGAAATATGTAAAAGGCCAAGATTCATTTCTTTATACTTCTCTGCCTTAGTTGTAGACAGATGTAGCCTGCACTTACACATAATGCCACAGAGCAACATTTTTTTTTCTTTCTGCTATCCACCACATCAGAGATGGACAGCAGAGAGAAAATAATTTCTCTGGCAATAATCTCTTTCTTTCCTTGATGCTAAGAGCTGTCAAATACTGGTATAGATGCTAGGACTCTCCTAGATGTTGCTGACTCAAATTATGCATAGTTAGGGCTTGATTCTACTTTCAATGGGTGCATATACATGTAAAATTAAGGCAACGCAATAAACTCCAAAGCAGTTCAGACTGGAGTCAACTGCTCCCAGGTGCAGCATCTACATGTGCACCTGGGGCAGCAGCAATTTGAGCTGGGGCGAAGCAAGCCCCCAGCTGGCTGGCCTGACCGGGCACAATTTACATCCCTGGTCACTGTCTACACATGCATTTCAGTGCAGTAGAGTACTCCACCATAGTACTGTCCCCAACAGTACTATCCTATGGCAGGATTAATTAGTGTTCTGTTCCCTAATTATGGTGCACATGTAGACTGTGACACTTTACTGTGGAGCTAATTAGTCCACTCTGCAGTAAAGCACACATGTAGATGTGCCCATTGAGACTGAAGTAAATTAGGATTAACACCACTGAAATCACAAAAGTTATATAAATGTAAAATGAGTATTAGGTGGTACCAAATTTGTAATAAGCATTCCCCAGAAGGAGTTCCTGCAAAGTTTTGTGCACGAAGCTTAAAATCCTATAGTCGGGTACCCAAGTGAATGAAAACAAGCTGGCCTTGAGAGGTAACTGTAAAAAAAGGTTTGTTTCCCTGAGAAAAAGGAGGAAAACAGGAGCGTTTGCCTAAAGAGTATCTCAGTATAGGCAAGCCTTCTAATATACAGTGGTCCCCATTAAAATCTTTACAAGTCCCCTAAATTTGTGGAATATGGCCAATAACATGAGAAAGTTAATTAGGCAAAGCCGTAAAGATTTTAATGGTGACCACTGTGTGAGTCAATTTATATAGCTTAAGAGTTTTTCTTGAGCCACATGAGAGCTGTAATACATCAGGCCTGCCAGGACCGCAGTATTTATGTCTAAGCCCCCAGAAAACAAACCCCAGATACAAGTATTTGTTTTTAGTACAGCAAATCCTGTGAGTTTTCTCTGTTCAGCTGTTTTTCCATTACTGTGGATAAAGTCCTGTGTGGTAAGTATCCTCTCCCTGTTTTGTCACATCATAGCTACTCCACATTTTCTGAAACCAATGTGCTTGGTTTTCTAGCAACTATTTTATGATCTATTTGAACACAAAACTTTCTTATCTTAACAACTGCACACAAGATCTGTATTTCTGAGGAGCATGGGTTCTTTCCCTGAATGGCCTAAACTTCTA
The DNA here is from genome assembly GCF_000455745.1 of Alligator sinensis. Taxonomy (NCBI): domain Eukaryota; kingdom Metazoa; phylum Chordata; order Crocodylia; family Alligatoridae; genus Alligator; species Alligator sinensis. Next base: position 1,023,437 of record NW_005841999.1, on the reverse strand, counting down.
ACATATTTGTTACAATATGTTAGGTCATCCTTAACATCTCCAAATACAGACATGCATGTAGTGTAATTCCATCAAGTCAAGCTCATTGATATCAGGAGAGTGGTTTGTCAAGAAATATATGAAAGGTCAGAATAGTCTCTGGCACTCACCAAGCCATGAACTCTTCCATTCATGGTCACATGATCTCAGATTGCAATGATTTTTACACCAGCTTTTCCCCTCCAATTACATAACCTCACTGAAATCAGTTCTGATTTACATTAGCATTCTGTAAGTAAGATCCAAATCATACACTTTCTCTATTATTTTCTCACAAATATAGCCAATAAAGCCACAGAATAAACATTAACACATGTTAACAAATTACCTTTATACTCAGATTCCTTGTTAAATTAAATTCAATATTAGTTATGAGTGTAATCCATTAATTAATGTTGACCCAAATTCCCTGTGGGAACACTGAAAATCCATTTGATGTTCCTGAGTTGACATTTGTATTTGTAAGTTAACTGAAAGGTGTGTAAAATGGTATATCATCATACTTTCCCATTACTCTAACATCTGAGAGATCCCTCTGCTAAGGATTTAAAGTAAGTATTATTGCATCAGTGTGTATATGCTATACCTTACAAACATTGGCTCACTCTAGTCTTATCATTTCTCGCAGCTCGTCTTGCACTAATATCAACTATATCCCTTTGCACAAGCTTGCTTCTGTCATTGCCAATACCTTGCCTGCAACACTTAGCATCAGGAAATGCCTTTCTGTAACTCAGCTGATCCTTGAAAATCTTTCCTGAAAGCATATTTCTTCTTTGCTCCTTCCATACCTCTTAATCATTCTTTTTCTGTAATAAAGTGTTACATCAATCTTTCTGTCTCAGGGTTTTAAACTGCCACCCATCACTATAGCATTTGAGTGCTTTCTGCTTACTGTAGGATCTGGGTGCTTATCAGCAAAAGTAAAACGCCAAGTGGACTTCATAGTGTGTATGGCTCTTCTCTCCTTTTGGAATAAAAATCTTGCTACTTGAAGTATTTTTTTGTTGCGCCTGTTTTGGCTTTGCTAGTTGGCTGCATTATTTGCTTCAGGATACTAGGAACTTTTATGAGGGAGGGAGAGGTTTTTAATGAATATTAAAACCTATAAGTTCATCACGGGGGCACAGAAGGGAATTGGTGAGTATTTATTCACCAAGGCGCCCCCAGGGGTTACAAGAAATAATGGCCACAAGCTAGCAGAGAGCAGATTTAGATTGGACATTAGGGAGAACTTCTTCACAGTTCGAGTGGCCAAGGTCTGGAACGGGCTCCCAAGGGAGGTGGTGCTCTCCCCTGCCCTGGGGGTCTTCAAGAGGAGGTTAGATGAGTATCTAGCTGGGGTCATCTAGACCCAGCCCTCTTTCCTGCCTATGCAGGGGGTCAGACTCGATGATCTATTGAGGGCCCTTCTGGCCCTAACATCTATGAATCTGTGAATGGAGGGCCAGATCTAGATCAGCTTTATAAGCACTTCTGTTTATGCTTTAATACACCTTGCCCCAGGAGGGTATTAGTGCCTAAGATCCCTGTACAGTGAGTGGTAAGACCAGGCATCCGGTGTTGAACAAGAAAGTACCAAAAGCTACTCAATAGAAAACACTAGACATGGAGGTAATATGAAGTCCCACCCCTCTCTGGAGCTTAGATACTTGACTCAGGGCTGCCAGAGGATGGATTCATAGATTGCAAGGCTGGAAGGGACCTTGGAAGATCATTGGGTTTAGCCCCCTACACCAAGCAGGAAAGACAAAGAAAACAGTTGCTCACCGAGCCCTTGATGTATTCCCCTGATGTAGTGGTAAGCTGCTACTAAGTCCCCTCTCAGCCTTCTCTTTTTCAGGCTGAAGAGTTCCAGGTCCCTCAGCCTTTTCTCGTATGGCTTGCCATTCAAGTCCCTGATCATATGGGTGGCTCTTCTCTGGACTCTCTCAAGTTTTACCACATCCTTTTTAAAGTACAGCGCCCAGAACTGGACGCAGCACTCCAGTTGGGGGTCTCACCAATGCCAAGTAGAGCAGAAGATTCACTTCCTTGGTTTTGCTGGAGATGAATCAATTGATGCATGCCAGAGTATTATGTGCCCTGCTGGGAACAGTGTCGCACTGACAGCTTATATTCATACTGTGGTCTATTATTATCCTCAGGTGCCGTTCATTTGTAATGCTGATCAGTTTGGCACCACCAAGCCAGTAGGTGTATAGGGGTTGTTCGTCCCCAGCTGGAACACTGTACATTTCTCAGTTTTCAACTTATCTGGTTTTGGCTCACCCAATTTGCTAACCTGTCTAGATCCGTCTGTATCTGTAGCCTATCTTCAAGCGTGACCACACTTCCCCATAACTCGATGCTTATCTAACCAGTGGCAATCCACCACCTACGTTTCACATAATAATCTAATGATTAGAGCACTCAACCAGAACTTAAGAAACTTGGTTTTTGGTCCCTTTCAGGCTTAGATGATTCAAATTTATATCCCTCATGCTGGGTAAGTGGAGTGCCCATTATCCCTCCT
>NW_005841999.1:1018017-1020873 GCF_000455745.1 Alligator sinensis | reverse complement strand
GAATTTGAATGATTATTCTGCTAAAAGTGAAATACTTATGGAGCTAGAAGGAGGGAGACCAAGAAGGAGCCTGACTATGAGAAGGACCTTCCCCTGGGGAGGGGAAAGAGACTCCTGGATTGTGTTCCCTTTTGCAAGGATTGGTATGCACTTTACATTAGTCAGTGAATAAAAGCAGGAATAACTTTGGCAGATAGAACCAGAATACAGGTCTCCTAGCTTTCAGGGAAGGTCCCCATCACTGTGCTATAGAGTCATGCTCCCTCTTGCTTATAATCTTCCTGGCACCATGAAACCTGTATTCTACCCAGTAGACCAACTTCAGAAGGAAGTCTTTTGTCCCTTTTTAGATCAGGCAGTCTCCTAAATTAGGAGATGTGGGTTTGAATCACTTCAGATTAAGGAGGACCTAGACCCCAAGTCTTCCATTTCTTGTGTGAGTGCTGTAACTGCTAGGCATTGGGTCCAGAGGTGGGAGCTATCACCAGTATTTGTTGACAGACAGTTGCCATAGATTCTGTGCTGTCAATGTGAAATAAGTGCCTTTAGAGCATACCTCCTTGGGAAATTAGATAACATGTAGGTACCTCTCCAGCTTCATTCTGGGTTGCAATAGAGTTTCAGTGGGAGTTAGACACTTAGGGTATTTAAAAATTTGCTCCAGGAGTGAGGGGGGTTACTTTAAATAGAGCGGCTCCAAGATCTGTTTTAGTTAAAGCACCAAGTATTAGTGTCCCCACCCTGAAAAATGGCGGTGAGGCACTTTAACTGAAGGTCATCAAACAAGTTTTAAAGTGCCCCCATGGTTATTTTCAGCACAGAAACACTGATACTTGGAATGCTGGAGTCTGCCGGAGCACGGTAATTAGTACACTCCAGCAGACTTGATTAATCGAGTCTGGTCCGACACACTGTAATTACAGCCTTACTGCACGTGTATATGTGTAATATCATAGAATCGAATACACATAGAATATGCTGCAAGAAACAGATACATTGTAGAAATTCAAGAATTGTCTCAATGCACCCATTCTAAAAAGGAGGACTACATGTAATCAATACTTGAATCTATGACTTCCTTACAACTTTGGATCATTCCCTCTCCAGGAAGGTTCTGTATAGAAGAAATCTTCATAAAGATCTGCTTATACATTTCCTTCATTGTTGTTCTCTAGAGGACACATGAACAGTCTTTTGAAATAGTTTATACTCTCTGCCTTTAAAATTGGCTCCCCCAGGAATTTGTGGGAAATGAAAGCCAACTAGGTCTTCTTGTTCATATCTGCCCTCCTCTGTTTTTCACCATCAGGTAAAAGGAGGCGTTTCAGGGAAATTATATTAAAGCCTTTTATAGAAAATCTGAGAACAGTTGAGGAAACATTATGTGTCTGTGTATTCCTGATACCTGATTATCTCATTCTCCATGTATGGATCTGGGGAGACCATCTAGGTTCATGCATGGTCTATGGTGATTTTGCAAACCCAAAAATAAAATGTATATGTTAGGTAGTGCAAGGCTGTTATTAACTTTCATCCCACTCCTCCCAAATGCCTCTGTCTTCTCTTCTTCAGACTAAATAAGCCCATATTCCCCAGCTCTTTAACCATTTTCATTGCCTTCCACTAGATTCTCTCCAATTTGTCAATATCCTTACTGTAGTGGGGGGCTCAAAACTGGACACTACTCCAGATGTGGCCTCACATGTGCCAAATAGAGGGGGATAATCCTCTGGCAGCACTCCTACTAATGCAGCCAAGTATGCTGTTACCCTTCATGGCAAGAAGGGCACATTGACTCATATTCAGCTTACTGTCCACTGGTCCTTTTCTACAGAGCTGCTGCTTAGCCAGCCAGTCCCCAGCCTGTTCCAGTGCATGGGATTGTTCCACCCTAAGTGGAGGACTTTGCATTTGTTCATGTTGAACCTCATGAGATTTTGTTTGGCCCAGTCCTCCAATTTGTCTAGGTCACTCTGAATCCTAGCCCTGCCCTCCAGTATATTAACTACTCCCCCATCTGCAATCTTGCATGAACATGCATACTTTCCCATCTTCCAAATCGCTGATAAAGATACTGAACAAAACCAGCCCTGGGACTGACCTCTGATTCCACTCAATAACAGATGCCAAGTAGACATTGAGCCATTGATTACTACCTTTAGAGCCTAACAACCAGTCAGTTTTCTATCCATCTTATAGTCCATTCATCCAGCCCATACTTCCTTAGCATGCTGGCAAGAATGTTGTGGGAGACCATATCAAAAACCTTTCTAAAGTCAAGTTATATAATATCCACTGCTCCCCCCTCATTCACAGAGCCAGTCATCTCAGCATAAAAACCAGTCAGGTTGGTCAGGCATGACTTGCCCTTTGTGAATCCATGCTGACTGTTTCTAATCACCTTCTCCTCCAAGTGCTTAGAAATGGATTCCTTGAGGACCTGATCCATGACCTTTCCAGGGACGGAGGTGAGGCTAGCTAGTCTGTAGTTCCCTGGATCCTCCTTTTCCCCCGTCTTAAAGAGGTGCATTATATTTATCTTTTTCCAGTTGTGTGGGACCTCTCCTGATTGCCACACATTTTCAAACATAATGGCCAGCAGCTCTGCAAAAACAGCATCCAACTCCATCAGCGCTCTTGAGTGCATTGCATCTAGCCACATGGACTTGTACACATCCAGCTTTTTAAATAGTCTCTAACCTGTTCTTTGGCCAGTGCTGACTGCTCCTCCCCAAACTGTGCTGCTAGATGCAGTAATCTGGAGGCTGACCTTGCCTTTGAAGACTGCGGTAAAAAAGGTGCTGAGTACTTCAGCCTTTTCTGCATCATATGTCACTAGGTTGCTTCCCCACATTT
>NW_005841999.1:1014061-1018007 GCF_000455745.1 Alligator sinensis | reverse complement strand
TTATCTTCCTTTTGTTTGTGACATATTGTAGAAAACCTGCTTGTTAGGGTTAGAATCATTCTTTGCTAGCTGCAACTCCAGTTGCATTTTGGCCTTCTTGATTTCATCCCTGCAAGCCTGAGCAATAATCCTACACTCTTCCCCAGTCATTTGTCCAAGTTTCCACTTCTTGTCAGCTTCCTTTTTGTGCTTTAGCTCACTGAAGAGTACCCTGCTAAGCCAAACTGGTCTTTTGCCATACTTGCTAGTATTGGGATGATTTCTTCCTGTGCCCTTGGTAAGGTTTCTTTCAGGAACAAGCAGCTCTTGTGGACGCCTTTTCCCCTCACACTGGCCTCCCAGGGAATCCTGCCAATCAGTTCCCTGAGTGAGTGAGTCAGTATCGACAGGGTCCATACTGTCTGTTGCTCTCTTTGCTTCCTTTCCTCAGGATCCTGAACTCAATCATCTCAGTCACTACTGCTCAAGTTGCCATCCACTACTACATTCCCCACCAGTTCTTTCCTGTGTTTGAGCAGTAGATCACAAAGAGTGCAGCTCCTAGTTGGACTCTCCAACACTTGCACCAGGAAGTTGTTCCCAACACTCTCCAGAAATTTCCTGGATGCCTGTGCACTGCTGTCTTGCCCTCCCAGCAAATGTCAGGATGATTGAAGTACCCATGAGAACCAGGTCCTGTGATCAGGAAACTTCCTCTAGCTGTTTGAAGAAAGCTTCATCAACTTCATCCTCCTAGTCAGGTGGTCTATAGCAGACACCCACTATGACATCACCCTTGTTGCTTTCCCCACTGACTGTAACCCAAAGCTCCACTATGAAACTAGACTTTCAACAGGCCTAACTCCAGTTTCATAGTGGAGCTCTGAGCAATCACACAGCTCTTTTACATAAAGTGCGATTCTTCCTCCTCTTCTCCCCTGCCTGCCCTTCCTGAGCAGTTTGTACCCATCCATAACAGTACTCCAGTCATGAGAGCTATCCCACCAAGTCCCTGTTATTCCACTCACGTCATATTTTTCTATAATTTATGATTTATAAATAAATTAATTATTAATCAATGATTTTTCTATAATTTATGTCTTGACAGATGATAATGAATGTGAAAATGCTACTCAGCCTTGTGGGGAGAATGCCAATTGCACAAACACGGTGGGAAGTTATTACTGCATGTGTACACTTGGTTTCAAATCCAACACTGGTCAAGAGAAATTTATAACTAATGATGGAACTTCCTGTGTAGGTAAGTTTCTAATGTCATCCAGGTAGCTTTAAACTGTCACTCATTTCCTATTCCTTCTGGTAATTAGAGAAATCTAGTAAAAGGGATTCAGAAGGGTCTGATCTGTGGAGTTTAGAGTCAGGATATGAACTTTAATAAAAGCCTGATATAGGCATGGTATTCCAAATCAGGCCTGTAGCTCTCAGTAATAAAAGACTGTAACTCCTATTAACCTCAATAAACTTTTAAATGCAGAAGCTTTATAAAATACATGTTTGTGTATGGTTGTATATAATGAGTGTGAAAATGACATTCAACCTTATGCACAAACATGCAGGAAGTTATTAGTGTACATAGCTATACTATATTTACTCAAATCTAAGATGAGGTTTTTTTTCCTCCCAGTCAAACAATAAAGGGTAGGGGAAGAGGCAGAGACTGCAGGGAGTGATGGGGAAGGGGCAGAGATTCTGGGGAGTGCGTGGGGGAGATGCAAAGACTGTAGGGAGTGGATCGGGGGGCAGATTCTGGGGGAGAGGTGGGGAGAAAGAGATAGATGTTAGGGTACTGCGGGGGGCAGGAAGGCTTCAAGTGCATGGGGGTCAAGGGCAAGGGGGCTATCTGAACCCCCCGCCTCCCTGTCCCCTGCCTCCCCCCCAACCCCAGCTACTGCTTTCCATGCTGTAGTAGCTGGGGGGAGGGGAGGTGAATTTAAGACAACCTTCCAATAATTACATGCTATACCTGCAAAATTATAACAAGTTTATAAAAATTCTTTATATAGAAACTAATTAGTGGAGGGTTGTTTTAAATTCAGAGTCATCTTAGGTTCAAGTAAATGTGGTAGATATAAATGTATGGCTGGAGGCTAGCTGCTCATTCCATCCATCATATGGCATTATGTCCTGGCCCTGCCATCAAAGTCAGCATGCTAAGAAGCAGGTTAGAAGGGAGTTAGCAAGAGCTGAGCAAAAAGCACACTCATCAGAACTTGGGCCAGGAGAATGGTTCCTGGGTTTGTCCCATCATGCTGTTGCTGCAAAGCCAGATTACGGCAAATATTACAAAATGCTCCTGATCTTCTGCTAATTCTTCCAGTCTGGTTTAAGGTAATGAGTAAAATCAGTATTTATCTTACCTTCCATACAGCCCATCAGTTTCTGCCTCTCTAGCAGTTTGATAGATCACATTTAGGATTACAGGTCAGAAAAGGTTCGCTGGGAAAATGTTATTTCTGAACAATTGTGCAGTCCTTAAGGATTGCCCTTCATTGGAAGAATTGTAACTATTTCTCTTTTTTCAATCCACTGGTAATTTTCTTTGTGTGCTGTGATATTCCTCAGGGAATGGGAAAACAAGCAATAAATCCATTGCCTCTTTACACCTTTGTGCTGATTGTGTCTAGTTCCAAATATATCTCCTGTAAGCTTGACAGCCCTGACAATCTTTCATCTTCTTACTATTCCTAATATCAGCAGTATGGTTGCATATTAAGCTAAAAAGTGATTTAATCAAAATTTCTTTGATATTCCTCACATCCTTATATAATGTCTCCACTTTACCAGGTAGTTATGAATTGTTCTTGAATTATCTGGGATTCACACTGTTAGCACAATGAGCTGTTTCAATTCACCTGATTCTAGAAGATGTCTTGATTTTTACTAGTTATGACATTTCTTGGGCTTCATAAATCTTGTCTTCAAAGTTGTTTCACTTGATGGTGCCTACAATTTCTTTACTTTTTCACCATTTGGATGCTGTTGACTGCTAATTTCTTATTCTTAACCTTTTTTTCCTTACTCTGCAGGTTCTTTTGTCATCTTCTAGTGGGCTTTTGTGCAAATCAGTGTGGGGAGAGCTGACAGGTTTTAAAAACGTATGTTAAAATAAAAAATATATTGTGGCATTTCATCCCATTAAATATTGGTACAAATTACACTGTCAGGTGGAAAAGGAGGCATATTCCAAACACAACCCTTTACTCCTCAGTTAATTTTGCAGTTTATCAATCAAAGAAACCATAGAGGAATTTGTTATCATTCAGATCTGCTACTAAAGGGGAAGGTCTTAAACATGTTTTCTATATGCAGACAGTAACCCACTCCCTACTACTATGCCCATGAATAAGCCTCTGGAACAGAAACTAACTTTACAATAGGAAATAAACAGGAAAGAAACAGTGTAGATTACTGTGTATGAGTCTAGCTGTGTAACTTGCACTAGAACAAAATGGTGGAACTTCCAATAAACTTTATGTATTTGTGTGTTCCTGAGATGCATTTGGATTCTCAGAAACATGTTAACTTTTTTTTTTAAAAGTGAGAAAATATAATTCTTGGATGTGATATTAAGATTGCAATGTGAAGGAAGCATGTTATCAGCACTGAGTATGGTTCTCAAGGCAGCCTGGAAGTTCTTTCTTCCTCCATTAATTTAACAGGGCACGTCTACACAAGACACTATGTTGCCATAGCAATGAGCTATGGCAACAGTTTCGGTGAGCACAAACCTTGACACCAATGCTATTGCACAGTACCAACAAGCTCATTGCTGCTACACAGTAGGGTCAGAAATGACCCATGCACTACTGGGACTGCTCAGTAACAACTGTGCAGTCAGGGGCACACGTCGACTTGCCCACTGGGTATTAATTCTAGAAACTAGTGATGGAATTTTGTCTCATCTTTACCTATTTCACCACTGATCATTTTATCGGGTAGAACAGGG
>NW_005841999.1:986920-1014030 GCF_000455745.1 Alligator sinensis | reverse complement strand
AAGAAGTGATAACAACATGCACAGGCAGAGGAAAAGCTGGAGATTTCTGTAGAAACACAAAGTTAAGAAAATAACAGCAACACAAAAGGAAAAAAAAGAGGGAGAGAAACCAAGTAGAGTAAGGAAGGCAGAGAAACTCAAGGTAGAAAAACTGTGGTTCTAAAGATAGGGTCATTTTCCCACTATAATGCTGAATGTAAGTTAAATGAGAAATAACTACAACTTAATTTACCACGTAAAGACCATATTCTGCCTTTGATCTTTGGACCTTATTGAGTGTTTAGTGGATCAAAAACCACAGAACATCTCTGGATGTGTTTAAGTTCAATCCTATCCCAAGGGGATAAAATAGAATGTCCCCCTACACAATGAATTGGACATCCCCACCTAACAGCTAAGGAGTTGCTGTAACATTTGGAATGTGTTATCACCTACCGCCCCAAGCTTCTCTTACCACCTATCCTCTCTTATAGCTCTTCTGTTCAGTTTGCAGCATGGAATGCCATGGTGTCATTTGTGCATGAATATGGTATTATACCACATTGTGTATCTCCTTTTCAAGTTCTTTTCATATCTATTCTGCATATATTGCCATCTCTCACATTGTAAAACCAATGGGAACATCTAATCCCTTGCAAATGGACTTTTCAGTACCTTGGGAGCCACTAATAAGCAGTTTTTTGTGCTATAGACATCAAGCTGTCTTGACTGGCTGTTAGAGAATCAAAGCAATGGAGGTATGATCCAGTAATTGGCAAGACTGAATATAATAACTATTCTCGCTACTTTTATATTAATTGGAATTCCCTGACCTGCTGTAATAAATGAGGAGTGACAATAAAGCTTCTCCTTTTTACAATGAAAGGTTATCAATCTCTTTTCACACTCACTAAATTATATTGGTGTTAGTATTTGGAAGGGGTTTCCTTTAATATTTCTTTCTGATCAGAGCTTAAAGCTAAGTACAGACAGTGAAAAAGCCTGAGGCTGAATTGCTTCAATATTCGCAGGTTAGTCTAAACTGCATAGATTGAACTGATAAGCGACTGAACAGACATTCACTTTTGATTCTAGAAATGCAGCCACATGCCTGCAGTTGTCCAGGCCACAAACCAGAGGATACTAAAACACACCTTTCTGCTCAGCTGAGGCAGAAAGCTTGAGCCAAAGCTAGCCCACTCACCCTGTGAGGTGGGGTTTGTAAAGTAGGTTCAAAGCATCCTGGGATGTAGGGGGACTATGAGTTAACTTGAATCTGGAGAGGATCTGGGACAGAAGTTCAATAAACCGATTTAAACTAAATCAGTTAAGTCTGATGCTATATCCATCCAGGTTTACCTTAAAACATTTTCAGCCTTCTGAAATCAGTTTATGTGCACTGAAGTTCTGTTGTGTTACAGAACTGAACCAGTCACTTATACTGGTTTGTGTGTAACCTGCCCCTTGCCTTAAAGTTCAGCTTCAGATTTTGTTTTGAATATTTGTTCGAGGAAGCTTTCTTCATAGATCATGACAACTTTCTCTTTAAAGATCCCAGCCCTCCAACCCTACTCTTGAATATTTTCACTCAAGTCTGTGTACTTGATTTATAATATGCTTTTGGGGCCTAATTCTGTATCCATTAAAGATAATGAGTAAAAAAATGAGGCGTAAGTTTCATGTGGAAATGGCTGGCTTTCTGAAAGTGCTGACAGATGGTTGTTTCCTACATGGTCCTAATGTTTTACACTCATTTAAAATGGAATAAATACCAAAAAGGCTTGAAATACTGCACAAAGTTAAGGAGAAATTTCAAGTGACATTATTAACCTATGTTGTTAAAAGCAATACTCTGCCACCCCTAATCTCATTGATTTAAAATCTATATGAAAGTGGTCAAAAACCATATGTTTTTTCATTGTGTTATCCAGCAGATATTTTCTCCAGCAAACACTCTCCAGAATTAGATCAGGTTGATATGATTGTATATACATTCTTAGTTGAAACCAGAAAAATGCCTGACATGGGGTGGGCAGTTATTGCTTCTAGCCCAGCTCAGCTGCTTGTCACTGCAATGCTATTAGCATCCGTGAAACTGCAAGTCCTGTCAATTTCCAGGCCATGGTTAGGGGTAAGTAACAATGTAAGGAGCCTTAATGAGCTTGAAACAGCTGAGAGCAGACTGTGCCTGCATGAATTAACAGGCATGGTTAAGCTGATTTAAACAGGGTCTTCAATAAGTATGATTTGGCAAATAGTCACCTTTGCACAATATAAATGGCTCTTCACCTTACTTGTGGACATCTTTATGGCTTATACCATACTGAAGAGTGCCCCCATCAAGCTAGCTATCCTTTTTGCCAGTCATATTATAAGCACATAATCTTGTACTTCTATTTTGATAATCCTGCCTTTTAAACCCCATTACAGCTAATAAGTAACAGCACAAAAAGATACTGCACATGAAAGCCTAATAATGCTAAATTAACAATTTACCAAATTTTTTTTTTATGAATCAGATGATCATAATGATCTCAAAATAGTTAGAATAGTAACTGATAGCTAGTAACAACCAATTGGAATACATTCAATAATGTATGTATAGTTCTCCAAATTTTTTCTATATTTTTTTATACATAGCTCTACAATTTTTAGTATTGCTACCAATCATCCTTCAAACACCATTTAAAACTAAACTTAATAGATTATTTCAGCCTATGCAACCAGATAATACATTACCGGTTGTAATGAAGTTTGCTGGCATTCAGGCTAGGGAGAGAAGTTACACATAAACCGGTTTAAGTGATCAAAAACTGGTTTAAACTTGTAACAGAATAAAATGGTCAAAACTGGTTTAAGATAAACCTGGCTGAATTTAGAAAGATTGAGGTCAAGTTGGTTAATGGAACTTCTGTCCCAGACCCCTTCCTTGTTTAAGTTAAATCCCAGCCCCCCAGCATCCCAGCATGCTTTTCAGACCTGGTCTGGGATATGCTATCTGCTCCAGAGAGCAGGGCTTGCCCCACCCCTTTGCTCCCTAACCAGAGCAGGAGTGGGGGCATGGTCAGATGCCAGCCCGGTGTGGCCCCCTGAGGTGAAGGGGGCAGGGAGGATTTATTCCCCCTCCCTCACCGCTGTGTATTTGTCCTCAAGGGGCCCTGCTGGGCTGGCATCTGGCCATGCTCTCACCTGTGCTCTGGCTTTATTCCCACTCCCTCCCCTCTCCCCTTGGGGACCCCAGCCAGACCTACTCCAGAAGCAGGGGTAAGGCCAGAAATCAGCCTGACATGGCCTCCTGAGGCAAAGGGGGCAGGGAGGGGGTTTATTCCCCACTCTGTCCTTCCCCTCTCCCACCAGAGGACTGAGGCCAGGGTCTGCCAGCCTCAGCCACTGCCTTTGCTGCTTGCCCCCGGCCAGGAAACCCCTGGCATGGCCACCCCAAAATTTGGCTTAGCCCCCATAGCCACCCCTCCAAGCCCTGCCACTTCTACTTTCCCTGCACAGGCTCCAATAGCTCAGCCCACCCCGCTCCCACCCGCAGCACAGCCCCCCACCCCCACCCACCAGGAAGACACTTGCACTCCCCAGGACACCATGACAGGGGATGCTACCCCTGTCAGGGTCCCTCCCCCCTTACTGCTTCAGTGGCTGGGGCATAGCCAGATGCCAACTGGCATGGCCCCTGAGGCAAAGGAGCCATGGAGGGAGTATATTCCCCACTTCCTCACCTTTGTCTCCAGAGGACCCCAGCCAGGGTCTGCCTGGCCAGGGGCAAGTGGTGGAGACAGAAGTTGGGGCTGGAAGACCCCAGCTGGGGTCCTTCAGTGGGAGAGGGGAGAGGGGACCTCAGGGGCCCATGCCAGTGGGTGTCAGGCCATGCCCCCATCCCTGGAGCAGTGAGGAGGGAGGGACTATGACAGGGGCTGCTGTGTCCCGGCCAGGCAGACCCTGGCTGGGGTCCCCTGGGGGGAGAGGGGAATAAACCCCCACCCTGCCCCCTTTGCCTTAGGGGGCCATGCTGGGCATCTGACCATGGGCCAGGGTCTGGCCACAGTCCTTCTCCCCCGCCCCCAAAAGCCTGGCATGGGCTCTTTCTCCCCTCTCCCTCCAGGCACACCCCGCCTGGGGAGCCTGCAGGCCAGGGTGAGGGTTTAAACCATTCCCCAATCATACTCAGGCCTGCTAGGGCCTGGCCATGCCCCCTTCCTCAGCTCAGCTTCCCCTGGCCACTGTGGAAGGGAAAGGAGGGCTGCTCTAGTGCCCTACAGCTTCTGACCTAAGGCACTACAGGCATGTGGCTGCATTTCCAGAATTAAAAGTGAATGTCTATTCACTTGCTTGCTGATTCACTTGCTTGCCGATCTACGCAGGTTAGACTAGCCTGCAAAGATTGAATCAATTCAGTCTCAAGCTTTTTGAATGGCTGTACTTAGCCTTATTGATGTTTAGCAGTGAACTACATGCTGGAGAACTTGTTAGGGCCTGTGAATCAGTCTCTAAATATGTGACAAAGCCAAGAAAATCCTTGGTGGTAAACCTGATCTGTGCAGCTATTATGCAAACTGGTGTTGTCATTGTTTTCTCACCCTCGGCACTTCACTTTAATCAAAGAGCATCTACGTGACACTGAGTCACATAATGGGACACTAAGAGAAAGCTTGCTTCAAAAAACAGCCATACAATTAAATGATGTGAGTGGCCTATTTAAGTGCCAGGACTAGAGTTTTTAGCCCAGTGTCTTCAAGTGAGAGCTTTGATTATGATTTAACTTTTGTGTAGCTCCGTATCATACTGTACTGCTCATTCCTTTTTCTCACATTTATCAAATCTACTAGAATATTACATGGTCTGACAGCAGTCAGATCATAGAAACTGTATAAATAGGAATGACAGTATCCTGGAGACAAATGTCTATAATTTTTTAATTAAATATGGAAACAAACTATCAACATAATGCAGATAAAAGCCATTTAGCCTCATGCTTGATCCTTAAAGCTGAACCTTTCTGCCTTTTGATATGCATCCTTTCTTCCACATTATTTGAATTTCTGCTGCCTAAAGTCCACTCTGCACAAAACCACTCATTCTCTTCACTGTATATACTCTCCCCTGAACCTACCTAACATAGTATCTTAAATGTTTTCTATCTCACACTGTTCAGTTCTTCCCTCATCTCCAGCATATCATTTTATAGAGTAATATCCAGTCCCAAGAGTCATTCTATATAATTTACCTCCATAGTATGTCAGTTGAAATCTTTGACCTCCACCTCCAGACAATCAGTATAGTGTGGGACCCTCATCCCCTTCCCATTACATTTATTTGCATCATGCCCTAGAATTCAAAATGTATAGATTCCCATCCCATAATTCATTACTGTAATATTCAGATCCACCCTTACCCAGTCAGCTCAATTGCTGAATGTACCTACCCAACTATACCCAATTCAGTTGCTGAATGTACCAACACAACTATAAGTTAATGAGATGGCACCAACAATTTTAGAGAAATTAATTTGAAATGTGTCTAAATAGATACATCAAGCATTTTAATGAACACATGACTTAAATATTAGATTAACCAGACAATCAGACTGATCTCCTGAAGTACTAAAATCATATGTATTGACTTTAAAACCCAGCTGCAGTTTCCTTTCTCTTCTATAACTAAATAGTAGAGGCGTGAAAAACTTTCTAGGGTAATGTGTAGAAAAATAAATACTGGATATTTTTCATTATGTAGAGTCCAATGTTTTGTTACTATTGAATTATTTTTTATTTTTAAAACATGCAATACAATGTGTGCTGTAATAAAAGTTATTTTTAATTCACATAAACTTATTATGCGTATGCACAAATCAGAAGCTTCTCTTTGAACAATATCTTATAAATGTTTATTGGTGACATTAAATTTTTATTTTTAAAAGATAGGCTTCACCATCATTTATCCTACCAAGCCCTAAGTGATATAATTGGTAGATATTTTGCCATTAAATTTGGCTTTTTTATGTCCTTGCTTTTTTATGAAATTTTGATATGAAATTGCTTGCAGTATGCAGGTCTATTATCAACAAGGCAGCAAGGTGTTAGTCTGTAAATACTTAATAAAAAATTCAATTTCTCACGATAGTTGCAGATATAGATGAGTGCAGCGAAGCAGGAACTGTTGCCTGTGGAGATCATGCGAAATGTGAAAACGTGGATGGAGGATATAACTGCTCCTGTAAGGAAGGTTATCAACCATCCACAGGAAAATTACAGTTTAAGCCAAATGATGGCACTTCCTGCCAAGGTAAATGATATTATAAAGGTTTATGTGTTATTATGGAACTACATCTTCTGAGAAACCCACCAGTGTCTCTTTAGCCTCAGTTAGATTAATCATCTAGAAGTAAAAAAAAAGTCAAGGCATTCACATCTACATTTTCTAGGTATAGAATTGTGATGTTCCTTCTATAAATATGTTTTTGCTGAACAGTATGATAAAATCTGTTCTATATCGAAAATGCATTCTGACATTCGATGAGATTCTAGTGCATACTAGTATATGGGACAGATACTTCTCTCACATCTGCCAGTGTAAAACTTGAAGCAGTGGACCAGACTCCTCCGCTAGTATAAATGGAAAAAACTCCACCAAAGTCAATCATGCTGTACCTATTTACATCTGTACATTTTTGACTTACTATTACTTTAGTTGGGAAAAATAGTAAGTAATGGTCAGGATCAGATCTCACAGGTCTATGCTCATGACTGAATGCATATGTATAAACGTTTAATGACAGTAGATTTGGGGGTTGCTTCCATGAGAACTGTTATAGTGAGTGTGTTCATTGTTACAAAACTTAATTAATCTTATTTTAATTTCCACAGCAATTCCAAGGGCAAACTGTGAGTTATATGATGTCTGTATAACTGAAAATAATAATAGAGTCTTAGCTAAAGTAAGTAACTTAAGTTTATATGTTGATTTGCTAAGCCTTTTTTTCTTTTTTGACACCATTGTTTCAATTGTTTCATAAAAGGTTTTAACAAATGATTGAGACATACAGTTGAATATAGCATGTTTTAGAAGTCTTTTTAATAGATCCAGTTTATTTAAAATGGGCTGTGTATTTGAATCGCAGTGATAATTTGCCTGAAAGCCTTATGCTGTTTATATCTCCAATGAAGTAATTCATGTTGCATGTAGAATTCAGAAGTGTGGTAATCTTTCAGCAATTTCCTAATGGCAAGTTCTTGAAGTTACACCTTTCTACATTTAATTATGTGCTGTTATTTGTTTGTTCTGAATGAAAGTTAGGCAGATTATTTATAGAGGCAGAGTATACAAGTGACAAAATAGAAAATGCGGCAATAATACACTTGGTTACCAATATTTTTTCCCTTCAAAACATTGTATGTTAGCTTGCATGTGCAAGACAAGGGAAAAAACATTTTTCCCCAGAAGCGCAGATTTCAAAAAGCAATTTAAATGAACTGATAACAATAGGAGTCTGATTTGATTGGATAAGGGACTCACAATCATGTGAATCATATGTACATGTACATGTTCAAATGTGTACATGTTCAATTTTTGTGTGAAACAGATTGTTTCAAGTATCAGATTTAAAAGTTTTTAACATAAAAGCTTTTTGCATGCCCAATTTAAGAAGCATTATATTAATAAGTTTAGTATAAATTATATAGAATAGAATACCTGAGTCTTAAAACTGAATACTTTTACATTTTAATAGATGTATACAGTGAATCTGAGTCAAAGCCATGAATCCAAATCCTTCAGATTTTGTATTAATGCAAAATATTAAAAATGAATGCATTAAATTTTAGCTTGTAAACGTGAGCATGCCCTAGAGTTTTAGTTTGGAGTTAAGTCACAAACTGTGAGCAGCCTATTTTCCAGTTCCGTAAGGATGCCGCTAACGATAATGCCAAGCTTATGAAAAGCTGTCCACCGTTTAAAACCACAGAAATCCTTCCAAATTATCCAATCTAATTAGGGTTCCCATATTTGGGGATAAACCCCATTAGATTTAATATAATTAAATGTGACCCTCTTCATTGAATCAACCATAGAACTGCATTCAAAATCATAACCTAATCTCAACTTTCTTAGCCGCTATTAATGTAAACATTTTTGTAAAAAGTATCTAATTGATAATTAGTAATAATTATTTTCAATAATTAATAATTTTAGTTTTGAAGTCATTTAGTTGTTTTTAGACATTGAATAATGAGGCTTAACTAGATGATAGAATTCTGCTAATCTCTAAATGAATAAGTCAACGTTATAAAAACAAACTAACAAAAACTAATACCTTTCTTCTCCCATCTTTTAGCAAAGATTGAGTAGAAGAGTCTCTATCAAGTTGACACATATTACTAAGACTTAATTATTTTTACAAAATAAGCTGCAGAACACCTATTAATACAGTATAGAGCATTATGTTAAGAATTACAGAACTGTAATTATCGAAACAAATGAGCAAGATTTACTAATTTAGCATTATGCTTTTACTGTCTCTCTGCTTGGGGCCAAATGTGATCAATGTGAATAGCAACATTAGCCCCAGGGAGGTTCTATCAACTTCAGTACCTCTTTTGGACTGTAGGAATGTCAGAAACTGTCCCTTGCTCACCAATTCACAGCAATAATGAGCTTGTATTGTCATTTGTGGTTCTGCATCTTGAATTAATAGCTAAATATCTTGTGTATACTGATTTTTTCTTTCAGATTAGAAGCATAAAAGAACCCCTGGCTGTCCTACAAGAATTCAACAGGAGCACTGTAGGACAACTTTCACCTGTAGATGTGATTTCATATGTGGAAGCATTATCTGTATCTTATCCATTCCTAAGTACTGTGAATTACACAGTTTCTGACAAGGAAGCACTTACTAATGTGACTATTAATGTAAGTGGCTTGAGCCTTACAACTGTGTTTTTCTTCTTTTATAAATAGTATAAAACTCCTCCGCTTAAAAAAAATATTTTTATACTGACAGGTTTTTGTTAACACCATGAACAATTTTGTACAAAAGGATAAAATTACAGTCTGGGAAGCACTCCCTACAGATAACAAAAGAAAAAGTCTCACAAAGCTGATGCATGCTGTGGAACAAGGAGCACTACGCATGGCACAGAACTTCAAAAAGACAATGCAGCTAGATGTCATTGCAAGTGACCTAGGTACAAAAAAAGAAAACCAATCTACATAATACCTTAATGCAAATTATAATGTTTTTCAGTTAAAAGAAGAAGTGGTAATGTGCAGAATCCACAAGTATTAACTTTTATGAGATTTGCAAACCCAACCATTCATATTTTAGGGCATATCCTCATCTACTCATCTTCAGCTCCATAACTCATCCAGTTCAGCTTGCAATCACGAGCAAGGTGGCGGTTTTCACAGTGCTTTTAGGACTGTTCATCTTGAAAACACACATACAAATTCCAAACAGAATGAAAATTTGAGCCACTACCAGAACTACATAAACCTGTTTTTGTTGTTTGTAATTCAGCAGAGCAATGTGAACTAGACAGGTTGCTTGCAAGCTGAACCTTGTGTTGGCAATGCACAATGTGTTTTGAATTTCAGGAAAGTTCACATAAGGATAAGGGGAAAGGGTATCAATTTGGCCATTATGCCATCCTGCTGTCTCCCTGTGTTGCTTATTTTCTGTATTGCATGATTTTTATGAAAACACTGTGGGTGGTACTTTCAAAAACACTCAGTTGCTGCCTGTCTGGTCTCTTTGAATCCATATGTGATATTGAGGCAAGATGTTTAACCTTGGGTTGAGTATAGCAGAGTAAAGCCAAGGCTGAGCATTTTTAAGAACTGCTTTTGCTGTCTTCCTTTTTGTTATGACCAGCTATACAATTTCCCTTTCAAATCCTGTCTGACTGGCCTGGTTTCCTGTACTGATTCAAAATGATCCAGTATTACCAGTCACTACCCAAAGTACACCCTTATAATGAAAAAAATCCCTCTGTGTTCTTCTTTTGCTTCAGAAACTTTGTCTATCCCCGTGGTAAGTGAGGAAGGGAGAGATTTCACAAAACAAGGGTTTGTTTCGAGTCCTGAAGCCCAGAAGGCCAGTTGTATTTATAATTTGTAGTTTGGCTTTAATCACATATGTGGCCAACCTCCAAAAATAGGAGCAGCTCACTAGAGGACACTGGAGGAAGGCAGATATAATACAAAGAGGCTGCTTGCATCTAAAGAGATGATATTAAAGATATATGAGAGCTAACTATCTACTACCACAAGTACTGGGAATGTGGAAAGCCAGTTGGGAGGAGATGTATTGGTGATAAAGTAAATTATTGGGATCACTGGGAAAGGAGCCTCAATAAATATGGATCATCTTCTAGCTAAACTTTGTGAATTTTCTTGCACGCAGCCAAACTAGACCCAGACTCTTAAATATTTGACATTTTTCCACTATTAGCACTAAAAGCAACTTTTCCACAATGCTGATGTGTTTCCCACAAACTTATTTTGTGACAAAAAAGGTCTCACTCACCCTCCACTGCATTTTATGGTGCAGCGTCTTAAGCAACAGCACTTCAAAACTTTAGCCAGGAAGAACTGTTTCTTATGTCCTGACAAACATTTTCTGACAGCTGGTATATTGAATAGCTCATATTATTTTTGTGTGCTGTGCTATAAGCAATGCAGATGGTCTAGCTTAGTGATTCTAGCCCATCAGTCAAGTTTAAGGGGGTGGGGGGAGGAGCGCGGGTTTTGTTTTGGGTTTTTTAAAGGCCTGATTGACTTTTTTGTTCCTATTGTGTGTGATTGAAACTCTGCACTATAATGAACCAAGTAAAGAGCTTGGTGTCCTCTAATGTAGTTTTTGTCCTAAGGGGTGATACTTGTTTGTTTGCTTTTTGACAACACACATCATTATTTCATGGTGCAATGTGCATATGGTATCACGGATGGATAACTGTAAAATATTCACTTTTCAAAAATTGGCTTTTATCAAATGTTACTATTCAGTGGAGAATTTTATCCTTTGCTTTTTATAACAGTGATTTGTGGTCCCTTTCAGAAATGCATTTTTAATAAAGCAATAGCTCTTCCTAAAGTAACCTACATTATTCTTTCCAGTTCCTAATTTAATGCAAAGTAAATAAAAGACCATATTTCTTCATGGAAAGAATAAAAGGTATGTGAGCAAAATGTATGCATAAGAATAACAAAGTCTGGAGGTTTAAAGCAAACATGTACTATAGTAATAACATTTCTCCTTGAAATATCTGGCACAATGGTATATTTTTAAAATTCACAATAATTATGCAATCCAATGGCACATTTATTAACCTAACTGTAAATTATGTTAGACTGTAATGGAACTGCTATTTGCACAGAATTTTTCTTCTTTTACAGCACTCAAGGTTTTTGCTTTTGATTCGCACCACGTGAAACACATTCACCCCCATGTTCACATGGGAGCAGATTATATAAAGATCTCTCCAAAGAAAAAGGAAGTACCTAACTCTAATGGTAAGAAAAGGCTATCCAATTGTAGCATGGTTTAAGAAGCACACCGCACACAAATGCAATGACTGTGTACTCACTGGCAAAAAAGCAGATGTAGAATTTATTAACTGTGAGCAGCAACATTGGGCACAACAGGAGAGCACCAGTAAAGGCATTTTTAATGGAGTCTTCAAGCCTTGCATCCAGTCCTCACTGTGGATTCCACCATTGCCTCTATTGGCATGGGAGGTAAAATATGCCTCTGATTTTTGCCAGATTTTTTTTATGGATACAGCCCTCTTTTGCAAGTTTTACTATAGAAAAAGTTCTTCTAAGATCACACTGACAAATCTAAAGCACATTTGCAAGCAAGTAAACATAATAACTTCTATGTATTTGGTAACTAAAGGAGCATGTAAGGATGTTAAAAATGCTCCAAGCCAGGTCTGCACTATAACTAGCCATCCAAATTGACCGTAACCTGCATCGTATTAGTTGACCAGCAGGAGTGTAAACTCACCATCCCTAACCATCCCTCGCACTGAAATTATCCCCTTCATCAAAATTAACAAGGCAGTAGATAAGTCTTGAGGCTGCCGGGACTCTACGGAGCTAAATATGGTAATGTGTAAACATGTAAATAAATTACCACTCAGAAAAGATATCGTATCCAATGCCTTTGGAAACCCACAGCCGTTTTCACAATTTCCCTGTCTAATTGTGATGGTGACTGTATCACATGCTGGTACTAATGTGATGATGGGCATATTAGGTACCTAACCAGGTGATGTGCCATTTATGTCAAATAGCTCCACACATGGCTGAAATGAGTCAGAGTGGAAATACAACAGCCATTTAATAGCACCACTCTGCAATACTTCAGGACAAGAAGTAGCCTCTAGTTGAAATAATGTACTGCATTGTTTTGGAAGGATAACATGCTTATCTAAATTATCCATGAATGATAGTGTAGACTAAGTGCATGGGCAGAGGATTTAGGGACTTAGACGACCTGGGTTCCTATCCCTGACTCAGCCATAGAACTGCTGTGTGACCTAAGGCAAGCCATCTCACCTCTCCCTGCCCCCCTTTCTCTGCCCTGTTTTAGTATGCCTTTTACATTTATCAAGGAAACTCCTCAGGGCACAAAATTTTGTGTGTCTGCGCAATGCCTAAAACAGTGGAGCCTAGTTTTGTTCAGGATTTTGAAATACTACTAGTTATAGTAGCATAATGACTATCAGTAATGATAATGAATTAGAATTTTATTGGAGAACCAGAATACTCAAAACTGGCAAAACAGCTTTATCATTCTCAAGGTTAATCTTGTGTTTGCAGCTAATGCAGATCTCATTCCTAACAGCATAATAAAGACTGGTTTGAATACTGTCCCTAAAGGACACATCCCATTAATCTCTTCAGTACCTCTTCCTGTAGCACTATGGGTTTCTTTTCCTTACATGTCTCCCTGCCAGTTACTGACCACTCGGGGAATCCTGGCTCCACTGGAGTCAGTGACTTCATCAGGACAAGAATTTTACTCATTTTAGTTTACAACACCTCATTTGGCAACACCTCACCTGCAGCCCGAGGTAGACAGCAGTAAGCATGTGTTGTTGCAGAAAATATATCCATGTAACCTATTTGACTTTTCAGTTTGAACACACGTTTTTAATTCTAATGAAAGTTACATTGCTTTAAATAAAGCTATATTTCATTGTCTCTAAAACATTTTATAAATATTCCACAACGATTACATCTGTTTTGCATATTTTATGCGATGGCAGTAATAATGTCTATTGTTTATTGTTTCCTTAATGTCTTCAATTTTGTTCTACTATAAAAAGCCCCACAAACTACTTAACACGGTCTGTTTGATTGATAGGCACTGTTGCAGTTGTGTTGCTGCGGTATAGCAATATTGGCTCTTTGCTTTCATCATCTAAAAACCACTCGTTGAAAGACAGTTCAGAGGAGAGAGAGACAGTAAGCTCATCAGTTATAGCTGTTGCAATTAGCTCAAATCCACCTACACTCTATGAGCTTGAAAAAATCACATTTACTTTAAAGTATGTCAAGGTAAGATTTTTTTTTAATCATCTTCTGAAGAAAAGAAAGGAGCATGCTAATTATTTTGTTATGTGACGTAACACACCTACTGGGTTATGTGTTAAGACATAGTGCTATTATTTTCTTATATCCATTTAGTTTAATTAGAAAATAAATGACAATCTTGAATTTGGCTCACTGAGTGCAGTATATTAAACACCCTGCCACTGAAAAGTGTTGTTGAAATATGTCATCAGCAGTGATCCAGGTTTTCCCTGATAAAACAATCAAGAATTCTCTCATAAAATATCACATATTCTCTGATTAAACCCCCAAAATCCTTGATTAAAATGAAATGCGACTATATATATATATATATATATATAGGTATCAATTGAACAAATTTTTTTTTTATATATTTACAATTTTAAAGTAATTTTGAAGCCTACCAGTGCCTCAATCACTATCATTAAATAAATTCTAAATACCTATATATTTCGGTATTTGATTTTAAGTTTTTTTATCATGGAAAATCAGAGTTCACCCTGCCCCCTTAGCTCACAGAACATAGATCCAGGCCTCTCACTCCCAAGCTACAGCCCCCGCACAGCCCTGCTGGCGCCCCTCAACCCCCACCCACACCCCCTGCCCACTACAGCCGTGCTGGTGGTGGCCCACAGCAGCCAGGACTGTAAGGCTAGGGACCCAGGTTGGCAGCCCGCTGCCCTCCGCAGCAGCGCCCAAGCCCTGGCTGCCACCTGCAAGAAGTTGCAGCTGCAGCAGAGCAGAGCATGGACCTTGGCTCCCCAACCCACTGCTTTTCTGGTGCAGGCTTGGGTGAGGGGTGGAGCTGGCACCTTGCACACAGATCTGGGGGGTCTCTGGTCCCACCGCTCCCCACAGGAGTGTGCACAGCAGCAGGGAGCCAGCCCCATTCCCAGACCCCCAGATGAGCCACCTATGGCCCCATCCCACTCCCCACTGGGGCCCTGCAGTCGCGTATTCTGGCCTCGGGCCCCAAGCCCCACACACTTCCCAGCTGGGCAGCATCCCCAGCCCCAGCCCTGCCCAACTCACTCCCTCCTCCCTATGGGGGCCTCAATACCCCTCCCCTGCCAGACATACATTTGGGAGCTGCTCCCCAGGCTGCCTGGCAGTCATGTGCATATACATGCACATAGAGCCCCCTGCCTGACTGCCCTCCTCTCACTCCCCAGAACGCTATTTGCAAAAGTGCAAAATCTGCAGGTTTCTCCATGAAAATGAAAAATCTACATTTTCCTTGGGTGAAGGAGGAAGTTCTCATTTTGCTCTGTTTTTCCATGGGAAATGGAAAACCTGGACCCCTGGTCATCAGTAATAATTATATATTTGTTGTGCTGCAATGTTAGTAAAAGTTATAAATGCACATAGAGAATCCTCTGGCTTCCTACCATTTTTAATTTGGGTAACCCCTTCAACAGCTCATTAAATTATTTGAACTAAGTATGGAAAAAGGTGGAAAAATACTCTAAATCAGGTTGCGCCATATTTGAACAGATGTGAATGCAAAACCTGCAGCACAGCACTGTAACATTGCCATTGGTTCTGAGCCAATAAGCATTCCTTTAAGATTGATGAGAACTTTGCTCATCATTTGACATGCACAATTTTTCTAGTCTTTTTTTAGTGTGAACAATAGGCTACATAGTGAAAGAATAATCAGAGTCAGGTCAACAAAGAAGTAACTCTATTTTAACAGAACGGTGGGCAGGGGAGCAGAGTTTGAATGCAGTAACCTCTGGTTTCAAATTTGGCTGATATATTCTGTGAAATAACTTTAATATTTAGGATAGAAACCATAATTTTGTTTTATGCTAGTATAGCTCCTAATACTACAGGTGCATCTACATGTGCTATTAGCATGGAGCAATAAACTCCAGAGCATATCACGCCAGAGTTTATTGCTCCCAGGCACCACATCTTCACATGCACCCAGGACTGCAGCACATTGAGCTGCGTCGGAGCAGCCCTGGCTGGCAGGGAATCCCAGAGGTCATAGTGCTCAGAGTGCTGTGGTGGGGCTGGTTGGGGCATGAGGGTGCTGCACTGAGGGGCTAGCTGCCAGGCAGCCCCGCACCAAAGCATCCTCTCATGCCCCAGCCAGCCACATATGTGACTACATATGTGTTACTGTCCACTAAAGAACACCACTGCAGGATAGTACTTATATTTACAAGTACTGACCTGGGGCACAGTTAATTAGTTTCCTGCAGCCAAATAGGGTCACTCATGTACATGTTAAGACTTTACCAAGGAGCTAGTTAAGCAGCTCCGCAGTAAACATCTTGTGTAGATGTGCCTACAGGTTAATAGCCTTCGTAGTTAGCAGCGTAATGCCTGACATGTCAATCAGTCTAAATTGGCCTACAAATGGCCCATGCCTTCCTAACAATCTTATTTATGAGATATTTAGGACAAATCTCAGTTTTCTGCATTTCAGTGTATGCATATACATTCAGTTGATATAAGATTCTAACACCTTTGTAAGCAGCAGGAAAGATGGTAATTGGATTAGCCTGGCTTGTTTAGTCTGGTGTTAACTGGATGAATCGAGTGTTTCAGTCCTGTGCCATATTTTAATTGCTTAGAAAAAACCCTGCAGCATGTGTCTTTTGTTTCACAACCTTCTTTTAGTAAAATGTAATTTTTAATGAATTGTTCTGGCTAATGTAACAGGAGTCTCTTGTTGGGATATTTCCGTGCCTTTTGCCATTGGTAAAATATCTTGTTTCTGCTCCAGACTGCAGATAAAAATATTAAATGTGCATTTTGGAACTACTCGGCAGACACAATGGATGGTGACTGGTCCACAGAAGGCTGTGAGCTGACACATTCCAACGCTACTCATACCTCATGCAAATGTAATCATCTGACTCATTTTGCTGTTTTGATGTCGTCAGGTGGCTCTGTTGTAAGTGCTATTCACTTAGCATTTTACCAGATAGTTGTTCACATCCTCATTTAATATCTTTCCAAAGTTACTGAAATACTTCTTTTCCTTTTGGTGCCATCATTTTTTTTTCTCATTCCAACTTCAAACTCCAAATTTATCATGCAGAATGAAAACAACCCACCCCCCCCACCACCATATGTGTTTGAATTTCCTTATGTCCCATCTACAATATTATAGAGCAGTAATGCAACAAAAAAACTTGTTCCAAGCATACAATCTGCTAAAGCAAGTACTAAATGACTGAGCGGTAACAACTACACAGTCAGGCACATGTGTAGATGTGCCCACTGTGTACTTCATGCTGATAGAGGCTGCTGTTTGTTTGCTAAATAGCATCTTAAGTCTTCAGTTCAAATATAAGCCTTGTGTACTGTCTAGACATAGTTAAAAATAAAGGAAGGATAATCTCTAGGCCTGTATTTAGAATCCAAACTTAGATGCATTTTACGGCTAACTGAATCCTGCCCTTATTCTGGTGTGCAGTTACTTATTTCAGAAGTTCCTTTTTCAGAATACAAGCAGCAAATATAACTATAGTGCTGCACAGAATATATGTGTACATAATCATTTAAGAAGAGCTAATATTTTAGACAATATCCATGTTATGTATCTCAAACCAGCTTTTGTTTTAAGCCATTACGAATTCAAATTCTTGTTTTGACCATACCATAAATTCAGTACAAATGAGACCCTAATGCTATTCATTTTTCACTCTTTAAATCACTGATGTAGTAATGAGTCCTTTTATATGAGTGCTTTTCAGGTTATATTAATACATTTACTATTGCAAATATATTTGTTATGTACTAACAAATCATAATTTTAATCATATTAACACATACTAATATAAATATGGTATGTTTAAAAATAACATATTGTTAATGTAAGAATATTAAAATACATGTGTATTATAATGTATTCATATTTTCATGAATATTATATCTGTCTTAAAAATACCTAATACTTTTTAGATTATCAGAAGTGTACATTTGTTCACTGAAATCCTACAAACTGTTTTGATTAATGTTTTGTACAAAAGGAAAGGGAACTGTATTATCAAATGAAGCTTTTTTGACAAAGTACAGAGCTATTCTCTTAAACATTATATTATAATTTTCCCCCAGGATGTTACAAATTATAATATTCTTACAAGAATCACTCAGCTAGGAATAATTATTTCCTTGATTTGCCTCTCCATGTGCATTTTTACCTTCTGGTTCTTCAGTGAAATTCAAAGTACTAGAACAACAATTCACAAAAATCTCTGCTGCAGCCTTTTTCTGGCAGAACTTATTTTTCTTATTGGAATTAATATGAACAATAATAAGGTGCGTAGCCTTTCCTTCTTTATTTTG
The DNA here is from genome assembly GCF_000455745.1 of Alligator sinensis. Taxonomy (NCBI): domain Eukaryota; kingdom Metazoa; phylum Chordata; order Crocodylia; family Alligatoridae; genus Alligator; species Alligator sinensis. The sequence continues at coordinate 996,162 of NW_005841999.1, read as the reverse complement.
CATGTGTAAAGTAAATGTACAGCATAAAGTACCATTTTCCATATAGCATGCAAGATTTTCTAGTGTTAATATGAATATTGGTGTACTGTTGACTTCCTACTATATGTGTTACTTATGGTGAAAATAAAATGGTATTTTGAGCATACTTTATTTAAAGAAAAAGGGACACATTCTTAGTGGGTGTAAATTCATACAGCCTAATTGATTTTCTTAATGCGGTTAGATCAGTTTACACTAACTGAGAATCTGGCCCCGATAGGTTTGGTTTTTTAACTTCTATATCCAAGCTGTTTTAGTGTTTCCTCCAACAAATCATTTATGGTGTGAACAAGTGTTTTCTGCACTTGGTCTTGGTGTAGGTGGTTTACTTTAAGCCAGTCTGCTGATCCCAGGAACAGCTTATGTAGGCTTGCAGGAGCCTCAGGAGAAACTGGTGTAAGTAACTCAGGTTGGAGGAGAGACAGGTGGGATCAGGGAGGCTGACAGGTCTGGGGGAGAGGGGTTGGCAAGATACAGTGGGGGCAGGGACTGGCAGGTCTGTGAAATGTCGGGTTGCCCAGTCCAGGGCAGAGGGTTAACAATACCCCAGTCAGAACAGGGTGTGTGGAGGTGGGGTGGAAATAGCATATCCATGAGGCTGGGATGAGCAACTGAGTTTTCCCAGCCCCAGGGCTGCTCTGTGAATGCAGGTGTTCACAACATCAGCTTAAACCTTTCCTAGAACAGGACACTCTGATCTTGATCTAAGTTAGTACAATTCCTCAAATGACCTAACTTAGATCAGGTGCGCCATTTTTTCCCCCAATTTAATCCTTCTGAATGCCTGCACAATTGGGCATTTAGACTGACCTAATCCTGGTCAAGTCAATCTAAATGTAAGAGCTGTATGCACCCTTAGGTGCTGTACAAAGCAATGTTGATGATTCATTTAATTGTATTCTTCTCTGGAAGTCAGTACTGAACAAAGACCCAGCATGGTACTAGAGCCATTGCAAGAGGTAACACCTCAACCCCGACTTCCAGAACTGAGGTTCTGTCTGCATACTGTCACTTCAGATCCCAAAGCACATAAGCAGATGAAAGGTGGTATAGAGTGCAGTGCACCCTCAGCAAGTTTGTAGATGACACCTAGCTGAGTGGAGTAGTAGATACATTGGCAAGTAGGACTAGGATTCAGAGAGACCTAGACAAATGGAGGACTGGACCAAAAGAAAGTCCACAAAGTTCTATAGAGACAAGTGCAAAACCATTCACGTAGGATGGAATAATCCCATGCACAAACTGAGGACAAAGTACAGACTGGGGACTGACTGGCTAAGCAGCAGCTCTGAAGACAAAGGGTTACAGTAGACAATAAATGGAATATGAGCCAGCAGCATGCCCGTTTTGTGAAGAAGGCTAATGTCATACAGATCAGCATTAGTAGGAGTGTTGCCAGCAGATTGAGGGAAGTGATTATTCCCCTCTATTCAGCACTGACGAGGCCATATCTGGAATACTGTGTTCAGCTTTGGGCCCCCAACTACAAAAAGGATGTGGACAAATTGGAGGGTCCAGCAGAGGGCAACAAAAATTGTTAGAGGGCTGAGGCATATGACTTATGAGGAGAGACTGAGGGAACTGGGCTTATTTAGTCTGGAAAAGAGAAGACTGAGGCGGGTATTTAATAACCACTTTCTACTACCTGAAGGTTGGTTACAAAGAGGATGGAGCTAAACTGTTCTGAGTGGTGGCAGATGGCAGAACAAGGAACAAGGGTCTTAAGTTACAGCAAGGGAAATTTAGGTTAGATATTAGGAAAAACTTTCTCACCAGGAGGGTAATAAGGTACCAGAACAGGGTATCCAGGGGGCATGTCTACACAAGATGCTAACTGTGCAGTAGCCTAATAATCCTGTGGAGTAGCACATCACAGCACAAGCAGTGCCAAAACACTACTGTGCAACATTGTTAGGCTACCGCACAGTAGCGTCACTAAAAAGGCACATGCCAGTGCTACTGCACAGTAACTATGGTTACTGCACATTAATTTAGTAGTTGATTCTACTAAATTAAATGCACAGTAACCCCTGAGCATTAATCCATGTGTAGAAACTCCTAGAAAGGTTGTGGAATCTCCATCCTTAGAGGTTTTTAAGACCTGGGTAGACAAAGCCTTAGCTGGGATGATCTAACTGGGCATGGTCCTGCTTTGAGCAGGAGGTTGAACTAGATGACCTCTTCAATTGCCTTCCAACCCTAATTTCCTTCAATTTCATGATTAGGGATGCTAATCCTTGTACCCTTGGAAGATTATAGTTCATCTTGATATATTCTGGGTGTGTCTACATGTTCATTACTACACCATAGTTATTGCGCATTAAGTTTAGTACTTGCATAACCACGCACTAAATCAGTACACAGTAACTGGTGCTACTGTGCAGTAACACCATCACATAGGTTTTTATAGATGCTAACTGTGCAGTAGCCTAATTCTACTGCCCAGTACTGTATTATTGTGCGTTTTGCCCAGCATGCTACTGCACAATGTTATTAGGCGACTACGCAGTTAGTGTCTCATGTAGACATACCCTCTGTCTACCTAAAATACCCCTGTCATTTATACAGTGCCCTAAACCACTGGTTAGTGTTCCTGTCTGCTACACCAGAGCTGGTTGCATTTCAGGGTTAGTTGAAATAATCTCTACATACCCCTAATCAAATTCACAAAACTGTGAAAAGGCTTTTTTAGTCAATGTTTATTAAGCAACCTTGTGATTTTTGATGAAACATGCTACATAATTGTAAAACAGTAAATGTTATTATTTTTAAATTAGTGTGAAGGTATTCTAATAAAGTATAGTTGCTTAACCTAATCTTTTTTCTATAATATGTATCACTGAATGGTATTTTAAATTGGCTGGAAAAATATCAGCTGATATCCCTGAGACAGCACTCCGGTATTGATTCACTGAGGAGTATAATTGTGCAAGAATTGTTTTCTAAAAGAGTTTCCATAAACTTTAGAATGACATTTGAAATAACAGCCATTTTATATTGGAATCAAAAATTTAAAAAATGCACGTTGCTTAAGTCAGCACAGCGTATAGACTACTTATCTCTAATTACAGGATAAATAGTGTCAATTCATATCCTTGATTTATTTGTGTTCAAGATATTGGTTCATAGAAAAGTTAGTCTGGAAGGGACCTCGTGGGGTTATCCTGCTTTAGGCAGGAGCATCCCTGACTAAAACATCTCAGCCAAGTGTCTGTCTAACCTGCTTTTGAACATTTTCAGGGATGAAGATTTCAGAACTTCTCTAGGTAGCCTATTCAAAATCTTGACCACCCTCATAGGCAGAAAGTTCTTCCTAATCTCCAAACTAATTTTCCACTGCTACAGTTGCTGTCAGGGCCTTCTCTGCAGTTCTGCAGTTTAGCCAGTCATTCCATAGTGTGCATCTGTGCATGCAATAATTCCATCCAAAATGCAGGACTTTGCACTTGTGCATAGCTTAATTAAAAACATTAATAACTGAATATAAGTATATTGTATATATTACCAATATGTTATTAGTATATTACAAATTGCTAAAGAAGAGTAACAAATAACTTTTTGTTATTTGATTATTTTTTTTACTAAGCCACGTACTTGCAAATCATGGTTAAATTTGGACTATAATACTGTCCTGTGGGCATGTCTACACAAGACGCTAAATGCACAGTAGCGCTAATACACAGTAGAATGAGTCTACTGCATACTGGTGTCACTAAAAAGGTGTGTGCCATCACTACTTCACAGTAGCTCTGATTACTGCGCATTTAGTTAGTACTTGTTATTACAGGTATTAAACTTAAGGCACCATAACAATGGCATGCCCTGTAATGATGTTTTAAAAAACAGACTGGGAGCCTATATGGTAATATTAAAAAAGTAATTACTATTTATGACATTTGGCTTTCTTTGATTGATTTTTCTAGCTCTTCTGTTCAATCACTGCTGGATTGCTCCATTATTTCCTCCTATCTGCCTTTGCGTGGATGTGCATTGAAGGCATACACCTGTACCTTATAGTTGTGGGAGTCATCTACAACAAGGGATTCTTACACAAAAACTTCTATATATTTGGTTACATGAGTCCAGCAGTAGTAGTTGGAATTTCAGCAGCTCTGGGCTATAAATATTATGGCACTACGGAAGTGTAAGTTGCTATTTATATAGGCATTCCAAGCACTAATATGTATAAGAACATTGAGTAGTTTTCACAGGAATCGAGCACATTTCAAGCCATTCTGTGCTGTTTACTTTTCAGATGTTGGCTTAGCACAAAGAATAACTTTATATGGAGTTTTATAGGACCAGCATGTCTAATAATTCTTGTAAGTATAATTTCCTTTTTTATTATAGTGCATAAAACTGATTATAAAAGGTGTTTAATAATCACCCACCTATTGCCAGACTAGCTTTGAATGGTAATTATAGGGTAGAATTGACTATTTTAGACTTTTTATGGTGTGTCTAAATTATTTATATGCTGCACATCTAAATACTTTACAGATCTGAAAAACAAATGTTTGCATGTTTGGCTAAGAAAACACCATTTCAGATCTGGCTGTGTCCTCATTTTCTTTTCCTTTTTCTTTTCTTTTAACCTAAAGGTTGGAGATATTCTGTACAGTATTTTTAGTCTATAAGAAGTAGCATCTTCACATGCCAGTGGTATCTCAGTATGGCTCAGCAGGAGGTGTATACAGACACTATACCAACAGACAGATAATCTGGTTTTTCAAATCTTGCGTTGCTTAATCTTTTATCAGTGATCCGTCATCTCTGAAGATTAGGCTGTCATCTTTATGGCTTTATCATTCCCATGTACCCTGTCATCATCAGAGCTATTTTAAACTAAATTGCGACGTCAGAGAAAAGAACCCGCTATTTCATATGGGCAGACAAGTCAAGTATTGATAGCCCTATTTCAACTGTGAAGAGGGCCTTTTTAATTCTTATTGGAAGTGGTTTCAAACCTGCAAATTTGGCAGGTATTATATGTTCCATTCTAAATCAAGCCATTTTTGGTGCCTCAAGAGCATTTCTAAGTGCTGTAAAGTTTAACAAACCATTCTAACTGTAATTGGGCATCATTGTGTGTGAGAAGATTGACAGTGATTTGACAATAGTAGGAGCTATCAGGAGGGAAAGGTGCAGTGCTGAAGCCTTGTGGTCTATGGTCAATTCAGTTATGATCTTCAATGGCCTCTTTATTTATTTGGTAATGAATTTGCAGATTTTGAAAAAGAGGAAGTGAGAATGCCTTGGATTATTCTCTGTTCATAACTGCACCCACACAAACAACTAAATCCATGACAGAGTATGCTCCATTTTCAGTGTACTGTCTGGGCAGCTCTGTGATTTTTGAAAGTTTGCATTACTTGCTTTGGGTGATAGCAGAAGGCTTGAAATCCAGGACAGAAGTTTACAAGGCAGTTCAGGCAATTGGTTCACATAACTGTACTGCTTTGAATGCCTCAACCCAGGCAGTTTCTGTATTCTCTGAGGAGGGTAGTCAAATCTGAGACTTAGACGGTGAAGTCAGTGCCAATGAACTGGATACTGGTAACATTACTTCCATTTTTTGTTGTTCAGCCTTCCTATTCAATGTGCTAAAGTAGGGGTGTAACAAAGTTTACCCTGTTTCAAAAGCAGTGAGAGCTTAAAATCTATTTTTAATTAACAAGTTCTGTTCCTTTCTGTGAGGCTTTCCAAGCGTGCTATCCACATAGAGCCTAATGTAAAGTCAATGGAGAAATTGCCAAGAAACAGAAAAACAAACAAACATAGAAACAAAAAACCACTCTGAACAGCAAATGTACTTTTGTTCTGCGATAAACTGATAGAATACTGGAATCTTCAAATGTAAAACTATAAAAACTTGCAATTTCAAGCTTGCTTTTAATCCTGAGCCTAATGGACTGATGGCAGTGAGTTCACAAGCTTTTCCAAGCAAGCTGAAAGGGATTTGTACACCACATTAAAAATCTCTGGCGAACAGCTCGCCTCAAATCTTATTCTCTCTCAGAAACATTACATTTTTCGTCAACAGGAAAGCCTATGTACTGTAAATGGTACTTTCTGCTTTCATGAATGGGGCCCTGGGAGATTGTGGTTTGGGATTATAAGTAATATGCCTTTGAGAGGACATGTAAATGATTAAGAACAGACCTAGTTTTGTGCTGATGGATTCTCTACCTCTGGCTGTATCTGTTTCAGATAGATGCGGGCTTTAAATCTACTGTAATAATAGCTAAGTATGAGAATCCCTGGTTTTTATCAGAAGTACAAGCTAAGATCTTCTCTGATAACCCAAACAGCAGCACTAAGTCCAAAGGTGTTTCTTCATTAATATGAAGGTTCATTTAGAATTCTGAAGTATAAATGAGTGGCCTTATTGATCCTATCTAAGAACTATTATTATTATTATTAGATTGGTGACTGTACATAAAAAGGACTAGGTCAGAAGCCTACTAGATTGAGTTACGGAAGAAAGGGCATTTTAAACCTTTGTAAATCAAGCTGCAAACTGAAGATAATTTCTGCAACTTATTTCTTCCTCCAAATTCTTGTAATCTTTAGAACCACAACCATTTGGACTAAAACTATACTGCAGATTAGATCAAAGCAGGCAAGTATGAAGAAATTATTTATAACAAGAATTTAAACTTTTTAATAGAAAATGGAGTTTATCACAGACTTTAATGGAAAAAACACACATGCCACAACTGTGCGCTTGATTGAAGCAAATACAAAAATCAGCTTTAGTGATAAAATATATAAAAATAATAATAATAACCCTGGGACCTTTTCCCTTTTTTGTACACTTTTACAATCATAATCTCTGTGTAATAGGAAGGATGCAAAATGAAGAGCATAGTTTAACTACAATGCAGTGTAGTTGTACTTTTGATAAGTAGCCTGGGAAACATCAGGTTCAGCTTAATATAAACTAATTCTTCCAACATAAAGTTAAAGACACTACTTTTACCATTACAGTAACTGGTAAGATGTGTAGATTTGGTGTCCTCTCCAATGTCACCCTTTTGACTCCACTATTATGAAATTGGCATACCAGAATTGGAACCAGGCTAGGAAAGTATCATAGGTAGTAGCATTCTTGTCTATATAATTCAGTTTAATAATAAGATCTTTATCAGTGTAGTCAGTATCATTTATTAAGATGCTTTTGGTAATCACAAAATATATATTTGATACCTGACACCAGTCTCTTGAGGATCATAGTGCTATACAGTCAAGAAACTACTGGTGCATTTCTTCTCCCCTTTCTGTTGTGTGTTTTCAGGGACACTGGCATGGCCTGGCTCAGATACAGGCAACAATTGGTAATTGTGGTGCTTTCAACTACAGAAATGGCTTATAAATGACTGCCTACAATTTCCAAAGTGTTCTTGTAAACTTGGCTTGAAAAGTAGAAGCCAAGATCAGTTCCTAAGAGAGGTATTACCATATATGCCTACTCTTTATAAAGTGTCCCTATACAGGAATGGAATGCTAACTGTAATGAATAATCAGCTGTAAAATAGAAATATTCTAATAATTGCAGTGATTGATTAACCATAGTGTTTTGAACTTTGCATGTATAAATGAATGGGTAAATGAATAAAATATACAGATTGCAGTTGTAAAATACAAAAACATGACATGTGAGTGATGAAAGCAGGCTGCCAGTAGATTAATGCTTTTCATTAAGAAACTGCCTGCATATTCATTAGAGTTGGTCGATTACTTAAAAAAAATATTCATCAGATAATTTATTTGATGAATTTTACCCTTATTTGTCAAATAATTTATTCAGCAAAAATGGTAAAATTAACTGAATAGTGCATTCATCATTAGTATTTGACAGTTCTAATACTTATTCAATTCTGTAGATTTGAGGTTAATTCAGGCTTAGCAATATTGCTGCAATCAATGCAGGAAAGGTGCTAGGCAAAGCTCTTACTCTAGTGGTTTCCTTAACATTTTCAGACACCTTTAATCTGGATTGTTCCTATTGATCATATCTTTAATATAAAAATAGTTTTAACAAAAGTAATACACATATAGGTATAAGAAACTGAGCATAATTTACCATACCATTATTCCAATTTTAAATACAATGTACATCCAATTTCTTGCAAGGACTTTTAGTGACCTTATTATTCTCTATGAACTCCCCTCTCACTGAATGGCTTTAGAAGAAGGTTCTTCCGCTGCATTTCTTTTGCCACTTTGGATGATCTGCTAATAAACATGGCACAGTGGACAAATCTACACGTGCATTTGCTGTGGCACCAGCTTACTCATGAGTAAATTATTTGTGAGGAAACAATGCTGGGCAAGCATCTACATGTGCAGGGAAGCAGGAACAAATTTGCTGCCAACCAGCTCCTGCTTCCTAGGGCCCTGCAGTGGGCTCCTGTTGCCACTGGTGGGAGCTCCAGGCTCTGGCTGCAGCTGCCAGCAGCTGGCAAAACTCAAAAGCCAGACCCATTCACTGCCTTCTAACCAGCCACTTCCCTGGCCAGCAGCAGCATGCCAAGTGCAGGAATAGCACACGGCAGTGCTTTCCTTGTTGCCTGTGCCTCCCTGTGCTATGACTACTCCAGCCCCTGCCCCTGGAAGTGACAACTAGCACCCTGAGCTCCTGCTGGTCACCACACTGGCCCTGCTGGCCCGCCGCACTGAGTGCTACCTGGCCCACAACCGTCTTACCCCTCCCAGCTCCCCCACGCACAGCAACCACCTGCAAGTGGTCTCATCCCATCCAGTAGGCAACACCCTCCACCTGCCACCTGTCCTGGCAGGCTATGTCCTCCACCCACCAGGATTGAGCATGTACTATCTGGTCCTCCAATGCCATGACCAGGAGGTACAGGAGGAGGGTTCTGTCCTCTGTCCTCTGGCAGAGCCCACATATCTGCAGGGCCCAAGCTGTGGATGGTGGCAAACCTGAGGCCACATCCCAGCTGCCAACTGCAGCCTCCCACCCCTTTGCAGCAGCAGTCCCTGTAAAGCAAGGAGAAGCTGTTTGCAACATTTCAGAGATAAGATGCTCTGTACCAGGGCCATGTGCTGTCTGGCCTCAGATCAGGTGTGCACAGGTGCCCATGGACCATGTTAAGTTGGGCAGGCAGGCCTGGGCCCAGGTGGCACCACCTGAGCCCCCTCCCCTCCCCCCCCCACACCACCCCAACCACCCCCACCCC
>NW_005841999.1:950219-986895 GCF_000455745.1 Alligator sinensis | reverse complement strand
GTCCCCCCAAGGGGAGGGGGGGCTGCTGGGTGCTGGTCACAGGCAGCCTGCCTCCCCTGCCCCATTCATGATCTGGCCATTCATGATCTGGCCTGAAAGGCCAGGCTCCTGGCAGCACCTTCTGCCACAGCTCTAGACCCCACTGTCCCTCCACTCCTCCTGCAGGCCAACTGTTCTGCTGAGCTTCCACCCAGCCCACAGCAGCCAGGCTCAGGGGGCATGGGGCTCCTGGATGACTGGGATGAGGAGCTGCCTGTGCCCCTGCCTTCCCCGCAGTGGGCTTTTCTGGGAAGGTGCCCTGGGGCAGCCTCCCCACCATGCTACCACTGTGTCCCGAGCATGCCCCTGCTGTGTGTGCCCCAGGTGGTGCACAAGGAGCTGTTTGCATGAACTGAGGGGTGCTGACCCACTATGCCCTGCTGATGATGATGGCCATGGTGACCCAGGCACATCTGTTCACCTGGCATGGGACCCTGAACTTCAGCAGTGCAGGGGAAAATCTGGGCTGCCCCACAACCTCTGCCACTGCCTGGAGGACTGCCTATGGCCAGACTACAGGTCCCTTCCCTCCACAGCTGAGGAGGACATTGCCGCCATCATCAATGCATTCCTCAACCTGTGAAAGCCCTGTACCCACTTAGCTTTGGGGCCACTGACTGCTCAGTAATGTTTTGCACAATCTCCTGCCTCCCTGCATGCTGTGGGGTGGGGGAACCTGAGGCCAAGTGAGTGGGAGTGGGCTGGTTGGGTGCTCAGGGTAGCAGTAGGGAGGGCCTTCCCCTCAGTGTGGAGATTACCACGTGGCCAGGGCTGGTGTGGCTGGTGACTCCACATGATCATGGCTGTCAGTAATAGCTTGTGTCTCCAGGTTATGTTCTCAGATGGCATGACACAGTGGGTGGGCGGCCACCTGGGGAACCCCCCAGGGAGGAGCTGGCACTGCTGGCAGCTGGTGGTGTCATGGTCAGCTGCACCTCATGCCAGGGGCTAGGGCTGCAGAGTTGATCTGGCAGGCACTAGCCTGGGCTCCCCAAGCTGCCAGTGGAGGGTGCGGCCAGATAGCTTGGTGGGATGGGCTGCTGGATGCCTGAGGGGCCCTCCCCCAGTGACATGTCACCATGGGTGACATGGGGCAGAGGCTCAGGCAGGCTGTCTGTGCTGCTATACACAGCACAACTGCAGCCTAGGTCCCAGGGCATGAGCATGTCCATCAGTTGCCACATAAAGGACATGGACTTATGGTCACTCCCCAACAGACAGTTGTAGTCAGTGATGGCAACCCACTGTGTCCACAAGGCCTTGACATTTATGCGGCACTGCCACGCCAACTGGTTGTGCCCATGCTCTTGCATCCAGCCTGACAGCAGCGTTCCCTCTAAGCTGCATGGCATGCATGGCTGTGCACACCGCACAGCTTAGAAGGAATACTGCCTGACAGCCCCTCATAGATATGGGCATTGGAGAACCCAAAAGGCTCAAGCTGGCTCTGTACCTCTGCCTCTCCCCACAGCACGACAAGGTCACCAGTCTTCTCCATGGACCAGCTGGGGCTGTGGGTGGCTGGCATGAGCATTGACGAGAATGAGGCCATCATAGGTCCCACACCATCTTTCTGGATCTCCATGTAGCTGTCCTTGTGCTGCTGGGCCTGGACAGCTGCCTGCAGTGCCTAGCTCAGGGGCCCAATGTGGAACTGGCAGCCACAGGGCAGAGTCAATGCTCCACAGGCTCTGGGCAGGCTGCTGGGGGCAGGCCACAGGTAGCTAGAGCTGGCTCTGGCAGCCAGAAACTGCCTGCAGCTGGGCCTGACTGCTGGAAGCCCTGGCTGGAGCCTGTAGCAGCCTACAGCAACCTGAAGGCCTAAATGACATGGGTCTGGCAGCCGCAAACCACTATGGTGCCAGGCAGCAATGCTGGGGCACAGACAGCCTGGGACAGCTGGCCTGTGGCCTGCCCAGGAGGGCACAGTGGCCTGGAGTGCCCTCAGATTCCTGGTGTGTCCCAGGGCCCAAAATGCCTGAAGGCTTTTAAAGGTCTGAGGCACGGGCTGACATAGAGGCAGCCCAGCCCTGGGGCCAGAGAGGCTCCCAGCCTGGAGCCCTGGGGCTAGCCTCAGGACGGCCCCCCCAGTGGCAAGGCTGACCTGGGTGCAAATTTGCTCTCAGGTCGTGTCTACATGTGTGTTACTGTGCAGTAACTAATTGCAAGTAAATGTGATACCTGCATTTGCTTAAAAATGGCTCTTAGTCTTCCTGATAGCTTCTTTTATTTAAAGCCTAATTCTCTATAAGCCACGTCTCCTTGCAAGTGCTCACTCAGGGGCACTGGAGGGACATTCCACTCACCAAACATATTCTCTGTTATGGAGAAACAAATAAGCAAAGAAGATGAGGAAGATAGACTAGGTGCCAGCTGCACTTGTGAACTTCCTGACGCACAATTTACAGCTAATATAATCCACAAGATTTTCTCTTAGCACCATACTTCCTTACTAGCTACAGAAAATATATCCAGTATTTTGGTGTGGGTAATGTAATGTTCTGCCTCAATGTTTTATTCCTGAGAAAGTCAACATATAGATGAGTCATCTTCCTAAGTTTTTGTTCTTTTTAATGCTATTAGTGCTATTTTAGTTAGTCTTTTAAAGTGTCCATTAAAAGGAGTCTATAGGTTTGCTTTAGACCATCTCCAGAAACGGATGATATCATCTGTAATTTTTCTAAGCATGAATTAGGAACATTAATGGATGAATGCCATGGAAAATGCTGTGAATGTTGCCATCTCGGAAACGTTAGTGGGTGAATGCCATGGAAAAACTCAAGGGCACACATCTTTAATTCCAATAAGCATTTCTTTTCACTCTTCTCTTTGGAAAACTCTATTGTCTGTCCTAAAAAATGGTTAGTGAACTTAAGAGTCATTCAACTACAGGTCAGAAACAATACCATGTAACTTAGGTGATTGCCCCATGGCAGAAATAGTGATTCCACAAAATGACAGTCCCAGCAAATAGTTTGCAAGTAATTCATTGGGGAAAGATGTTTGTATAAATAATGAATATAATACTTTCAAATAAGTAAAAAGAGTCTAAAAAGGAAAGAGACATCCTTTTCAGGACACTTGGTGAACCTGGGGAACATAGGTGACCTTCTGCCATCTGTGTACATATACCAGCAATTGTAGTTTGCCAGAGGACTCAAAGTTGCAGCTAGTAGGGACCTCTCTGCTGTCTGGGATCACATAACTTAAAACATATTGATCTTCTTCACATCTGACAAAACTTTTCCCAGTTTATCCCACAATGCCCAAAATGCTAGGGGAAAATAAAGCAGGGCAGATGCCTGCAAAGCTCAGTCAATCTCAATTGAGAATTCCCCTATGCCAGATGCCTATGCTTCAGGTATTGCCTCAGGCAGCTTTAAATCCCCTTGCACTGAAACTGTGCAAAGAAGACTTATGAGGAGCCTATGACTTAGCCCAAAATGGATACTTTGCATCTGGAAAAAAGGGACCAATTTTGTCTAGTTTTTTTTTTTGCTCTGTGTTCCTCTTATGTATATGTATTAAGGCTGACAATTCCTTGACTAGTATATTGATCAGTATAGACCTTAGTCTTAAAACCCAATCTAAGTGGGCCAAACTTTATGTCAAGATGACATCACATGGCTATGAATACAGCTTTGTATCAGCACAGGAGTTACCTTTGGCTGCAGGATCAAGGTAAAAGAAAGGTATTTGGAGTTAAGTAACCCAGTATTTAGCTTTGCACTGTGGAACTACATTAAACCCAGAGGAACTCAGAAATTATATGTTATTTAGTCCCCTGAAAAATGCAGAAATCAATTTATTTAGTTATTTATTTAGGTTTACCACGGAGCACTCTCTAAAATATTCAGAAAAATACTTATCGACTGTTAAATCTACATCCTGAGGTATAAAAAAATGAAATATAGCAACACAATTTTATGTGAAAATGTATAGCTATTGAGACAGTGGTTCTGAAAGTACTAGCTCAGATTTGCACCTTTAAGTAAGTGAAGCTACATAAACAGATTCATAAAATCTAGCATGTACTATTGAGGACCTTTCCTTTATTTTAATCTTTTATTTTAAAAAAAAATGTTATCTTTTCCACTGCTGTATGAGACTACTATTGTATAACTAAAGTATATAAGGAGGTGTATTCATTTGGGAAATGGTAATGAGAGAAATCAGACAGGAGACAAAACCCAGACTGTTTGACTGCCAGCTTGCATGCAATTTTATGCAATTAATGTGGCATACATTTTCATTTTGAAGCTTAAACTGTTGTATTGTTAACAGGTTAACTCTATTCTACCCTGACTGAAATAACAATGCCCCACTTAATGTTGTCATTTTAGCCATCCATTAGTCAGACAGACAGACAAAAATCTTTCTCTCTCCATAGCAGAATTCAGACCATCACAGGACTCATTAATTCCAGCACTGATAATAAGAGTCATTGAAAGGAATGCTACAGATACAGCTGTTCTGAACATCAGACATTTTTTGAAGGAGCCAAATTCAATATGATATATGTAAAAAATTCAAGTATATGTCTACAAGAGCAGCAGGAGAAATTTTTCTCATTCTTTTTTGTGAGATCTGACATCAGCATATAGATGGTTTCATCAATTATTGAGACAGAGACTGAAAAAGGAAAAGGGAATGATTTGGGGGCTTCATTTTTGAAGTTTGAATGTGAAGTGCTCAGACTGAATCAGAACTAGTATGTTTGAATTTTTAGAATTACTTTCTACTTTCTTATACTAGCTCTTTGTACACTAGAGAGCCTTACAGTCTGGTACTTTAAGGGCTTTAATACCTTTTGAAAGCTAGACTGTATCTTCAGTGTTTTATACTGGTATATCATATATGAAATTACACGTTCCTTTTCTCTTCTGTAAATACATTTGCACTCAAAATAGCCTCAAAGTCTCATTTTCAATACTGCAGCATTTATAAGGGGTAAAGTTGGATACTCATATATTGAACTGGGTACAAAACAATTTTGGGAGAAGTGGAGAACTAGAGTTAAGTTTCTGCTCACATGAGTACTTAATTATGTATACAAAGTAGAATGCCTCCAACTGGAACAACTGAAAGAGGGGCAGCCTATAATAGCCTATAGCCTGGTGGCTAAATGAGACTGAGGTTCTGCAAGTCAGGCAGAGCAGGACTGAACCTGAGTCTGCCATATCTCAAATGCATGCTCTTGTCCACTGGGAATATCGGCTATTCTGATGTGGCTGTCTTTCTCTCTCTGGATTTGACCAGAAATTTTATCCGGGACTTGAAAGGTCTCCAGAGGAATGTTGCTTTGAAACTGGCAGATTGCTGCAAGTCTGACTTTTGATGAAATAACTCTGGGGGGAAAGAAAAAAGGTTTAATCTAAAAAATTCTGAACAGTTCTAGTTCTGGGCAATTTCATTTTACCGGTTATTCTGATGCAGTTCTGTATAGGAAAGCATCATTGGAGACCTAATATACCTCTCTGTGCAATCATATTACAGAACGATGTGATCTTTTAGTTCCAGAATTTGACAACCGGCACACAAACTGATGGAGCAAAATCTCTTTGGCCACTAACCTTTTAGTTTTATCACCTTACTCATAGTGAATCATACCCTTACTGCACAAGTGGACAGACTGATTTAATGGAGTGAACTGCTACTCAGCTTAAGTAGAAATAGCAGAATCAAGCAGTTACTTTGCATGAATTATTACTTTTTTTGTATTTTGTAGCATTAAAAGTTCAACTCAAAATAATTATTGTTCTGTACTAAATACAGTGTTTCATAAAATGCAAAATGCTAACAATATATTTACATAAAGATAAAACACTAAGTTACTCTACCATTTTGTAAAATACTCCTATTTTAACAGTGAAATTAAGGACCATTTTTACATTTAGCAGTTGCTAAGCAATATGCTATTAGCAGAACTCCAACAGCTTGGAGCATTTAGCATTTTAAGACCTACGTGATCATCTTTATATTATTACTCAGTTTGCAAAATACAGTTAGTAATCAACATGGAACTTTGTAATTTGCTTAGACAATAGCAGTGCTGTTTTTTCAGTACTTTTCTGGATCTTGGCTTTGTGATAGTACCAAAATTTAAATGAATCTAGAAAACATTGAAAATTAATATGTATAAGGCCACATTATTTCTTGCTACAGAGTATAGGGAGAATTAAAGAAAATTAGACTGCAGTGGCTCCAGAATAACTGACGTGAGACAAAGCAGCAATACCCTTGCTCTATCCAAACCCATAAACCCTCATAGCCTACTGTTTTTTACAGAAACCTGCACAACCCATTCTGTCAACTTTCTCTTCTCTGTAGAAAGAGAGGGTAGGAAAACCAAGAGATAGTGAGGGTGACAGTCGCATGCATGTTTCTAAGGAAGCCATCCTAACTGAGTAGAGGAAGACAACAAATAGTATGGCTGCTTCTCAGATTTTTCCAAGTCACTCTGGAATAACTATGTGATGAATTTCTTGGAGTTTGCCATGTACAATTTCCCTTACTATGAGGTGTTTTCCCCCAGAAGGAAATGATTGATGTCATGTTAACTATAGCATACATAATATAAAGACAATAACTAAATGATAGACTGGGACTTAGAGCATTGTCTATTCTTACCTATGAATCTAAAGTGACTTCACTATTACTCTAGAAATCACAGAAAACTAGGCATCACTGGAGTCAGTGGAGTTTTACCATTCATTTCAGTGGAGGCAGGATTTCATCTTAGATTTCTAAATTTTCATGTCCCAAATATTGAAGACCCCACTAAAAAGGGTTTGGTGGACAAATCAAAATACAGCACTCCTACATCCTTAAGCAAAATGTACATAATAATTCAACTGATTAATACCCACAAGCTACCAAAAAAAAATTGAATAATTTATGCACCTTGAGCTTCTGATGCATACCTGATATGGAGATGCCCAGTTAACAGATATTAATCTGTTAACTAAGCCATGGACCTAACTCAGAATCCAGAAGTCCAGGATGTCTTCTGGATTTGCAGCTCCTTGGAGGAATTTCAAATGACATTAGTTCATAAAGGTAGTCAGTCTTCTTCTGTAAATAATACGTTATTGATGCTATCCTTGTATTTTTCCTTGTTTAATGTTTTTTACTTCAACATACCTTTATTTTCTTCTTGCTTACATACGAAGCAGAAGAATCACAAATATACCACTGCTTGTATGTGTTACTTGACTGTAAGAAAGGGGAAGCTGATTATGCTTTTACAAATACCTTTTGGAATTAGGAATGCTCTGTAGATTATGTAGACAGAAAGGCAAAGTCTGTTCCTATACTATCCTTACTCTTTGGCCAGATGTGTAAGGAATTAAATTACAAGGGACACACACAAAAACAATGAAGAAACAGCAAAAAATGGTTTTCCAAAGCACCCAGTGTTCCAGGATGCTGAGCTCTGGGAGTTCCTTCTGATATCACTGAGTCAGATGAGTCAGCTATATTCAGCACCATGTGTATTTGGGGACTGTGAAGCTTTCATATATGTACTTGAATTTAAAGGGAGTTAAATCCAAGGTTTCCTTCATGAAATAACAAGAATTAAGCTGCCACATACCAAGCAGCACCTGGCTTTTATGAGTGTCCATTACAATTTCCTTTTCTCCATTTTTTGCCAGGAGACTGCAGTTCCCAGACCTGATTTCTCTCTAGGGAATATTACAGTGTCTCTTTTCTCCATTACAGCACGTGGTGTAGAACAGTAAACCAAAACAGCAGAAGAGCCCTGTCAGGACAAGCAACAGTTTTGTAAACCATTCAGCACATCAGTAACATTGATACCAAACACTGGAGAACTTTAGCATGACACACCGACCACATACAAACATTCAGTTTCTCCTGGAAGAGTTGGTGCTCTCTCAGGAGAAGTCATGAACGTACAGATGTTCAGGATTTTTCTCCCAGAGCAAAGATGGTCACTCCAGGAGGAAAATGACCTGGCAACAACCAGGGTTAAATCACTCCCAGGAGAGTTTCTCCTGGGCGAGTGAATGCCTGCACAATTTGTCTTCTGAGATAAGCCATAGCATAGTTCTCTAGCATCTCCATGAGACAGTGTGTTGCTCACTGGACTCTACTTCTCTAGCTGAGCAGGGAGCAGAACACAGCTCCTTCACAATCCCCACACAACCCCCACACTGCTGCAGAGAGACACAAGCTGACCCTAAACAGTCTTGGTCAGCCAATCAGGGCTTCCCTGTGTACTGCTGCCATCTGTCTCCAGTCAGACTGAAGGAGCCTGGAGAGTGCATTAAGACATGTGCATGGGGTCTTCTGGCTGTGCATCATCATCAACCTGCAATCTCTCTGCTTTTCTGGGGCTCAGAACAGCATTCACATGTTTCTTCAGGCATCTCTGCATAAGTGCTTTATACCAGGAAAACAAACCTGGGAGAATTTTCTCAGTTCATTTGAATGTGTGTATGCAACTAATGTAAATTCCTCACTTGACTGGGGAACATAGCTCTTTTGAGGAGATGACAAGTATTTTGTTGTTGCCTACCCTGGAGTCCTCCAACAGGCAGAGGTGCAAACTTAGAACTGCTGAAAGATTTGTCAAAAGAAATTTGACATTTTTTATAAGACACTTTTTTGAGCATGTTCCCTTTTTATACACAACATAAAGGAAGCCTATGCAGTTTTATGCAATTACTTTTTATGAATGGAGTGGTTGGAAATATTAGAAAACAGGACAAAAATCTCTTTAAGAATTTAATAAATCTTGCAAATTACTGTGTATTTCAGAAGTAAAGCTCACCCTCATTACACTGTAATACTATCTCCTATGAGACTGTCTCAGTCATACTATATAATAATTAAGTTCTGACGGCTGACTCCAGTGAGGCCAGTGTTGCCTTCTTCCCTCCCCTTGATATATACAATTTATTCCCACAAGAATAAATTGAAGAATAAAATTATTATAATTAATAGTTATTACCTTAATGCATAGGGCCAAATCATATTACCCTGTACAATAAACAGAGTAAGTAGTCTTTGTGTAAAGGAGTCCTAATAGAATCAAGAAGTAGAGCCCTTTACCATACTGCTACAGGCAAACACATCTTTAGAGGTTCCTGTAGTCTGCTCCATACCTGTGCAACTGAACCTCCACAGTTCTGTAGCTTTTCTAGCCATGTTTTTCAAGGGGCAAGAAATAAGGGGCATTGGCCTATAGGTCTTGATACATTGAAGTCAATCTGTTTCATTGACTATGATGGTCTATGAAAGAGATGTAGTTAGCCATGTTAGTCTGAAATCAAGTAGAAGACATTTGCACCTTATAAAAGAATCTAGGCCATGTGCTCTGTACCATGATTCTAAGATGTCTGATTTTACTGCCAATTTCTGAATGCATCCTCTATACATACTATATTTTGATCACATATTGCCCTACCTTTCTGGGAATGTTTTAATAAATATAGTAGGTAGGCTATGCAGATTACAGGGTGTACATCAAGTTATTTGATCTATTATTCACCAGCAAATATATGATAAAAATTATGCTTACATATAATTATACACAACTACTGACTTACTGATAATTAACTTTGAAAAACTGCTGGTTTAGGAGATATTATAGATTACCATTTTAAATGTAAGTAGCTTCAGAAAATCTCCCATGATCAGTGCAAGTGTAAGGTATTCAATGAAGGATTAATTCCCTAAACTACTAATCAGCTCTATCTCCCATCTTATCAAATTGTAAATACATTATGCTGTACTAAAGTAGGCACATGCAGCTAATTAAAGCAGAACCCGCATTTAATATCAGATCCTGGTAACCCCCCCCTTCCCCCATCATTAAATAAAAAAGTTCTGAGAACACATACAGCAAATGTTCACAAATGAAACTGATACCTTAAAACTGATGCTGCACTTCTGTAGTGTAGAAAATAAAAAGGAAGAAAAGGGTGGGGGGGATACACAATCTTTCTGGAGGAATGAGTGGGGGACATATTAATTCTATTCAGTCTACAGCTGTAAGCCCACAGGAACCAACCAAGGGATTACAACCAAGCATCTACAAATAGAATCTGGAAAACATCCAGCTGGAATTTAGTTCATTTATTAACATTTTTAATAGATTCTGATGTTAAATGCCGCAAACCAAAATAAGTGAAAAAAATGAAGAAAGTAAAAGGAATGTAGTAGACATTTAAACACAGAAGCTCAATGAAGCCTGTGCAAATAAGCAAAGGCTTAAAACTCTAACTGAGCATGTTTTGTAAAACCTCTCTCAGTTCCCTTTTCTGCATCAAACTCAAATAAGGTACCATCATCATAAAACACGTTTAAAAAAAAAACAACCCTCATTAAGAAATACTTTTCAGTGAAACACACACAAAATGTAACACACAGTGCTCAGCAAGGAACCTTTCAATGAAAGTTATTTTTTAATTTCTTTGTGTCAAATGTAAATTTTTTTTATACTACTCCAAAAAAGAGACTTTAGCATATAGGATGCTATTACTCTGGGGATGTTTTGGTAGTACTGGGCAACAAAAGACCTATCAAGATAGAGTAGATATAGTGTAATGGAAAGCCATAGGGTCTTTGGGTCTCTTTTAAGGTGGGGGACAGGGGAGGAGGGGGGAATCTCTTTTTTCCCTGAAACATCTGTACTTAGAAAAAAAAATCTGAGAAGGAAATCTAAGAGATTTACCAATAAAATCAATAAACATTTGCAGACTGCCGTTAGTGATACTGTTGAGATGTGGTAGAGTTACAGTCCTATTTGATCAGTGTTTATTACAGAGCTCATGTTTCTTTAATATAAGTAGATCAGAAAGGATTTTTCCCCTCAACAATGGGTTCTATATATTATACGTACACAATTCTTTTTATCCAACTTCTTTCATTTAAACATGCAACTGGTACTGAAATTCAAAAACAGATCAGTATGAAAAAGTAACATCATATTTTCCCCCAGGTTAATCTGCTGGCTTTTGGTGTGATTATTTACAAAGTATTTCGACACACTGCGATGTTAAAACCTGAAGTTAGCTGTTATGAAAATATAAGGTAAGTTTCTCTTTTCTCTTCTGCCCTTTAGTCATTTTAAATTCAATCAGAGATGAAAGTGATCACTCTAAAATAATTTGAGCCCTCTCAGGGTTTTTTCCGTTTCTTAGAGAGAGAGTTGTTTCTTAGTTATCTCTTCAAATTTGGGGGGGCTTGATTTTACTTCTCAAACAGTCCCACTGAAAGCAGTGGGGTTGTATGAGGAGTATACAGGCACCAAATAGAATGAGTTTCAGAATCTAGTCCTTTATCAATAAGAAGGGGAAAACCAATAACTGGGTTAAAGAAATAGATTTTCCACTCATTTTTGAGTTTCCAATCCTATACCTCCTACTCAGGTAAAAACTGGTTTCAAGAGTTTTGCCTGAATCAGGACTGAGAGATTTGTCCTTAAGAAAAGATGCATATAATAAATACCTGAAGAAGAAAACAAGGTGAGTTCTTAGTGATTCACTTTATTTATGAAGAAATTGTACAATGGGGTTCAGTACTTCTATGCTTTTTTTTCTCCAGGATTTTTACTTTGCATGCTGCTATGATTTTTCCATCAACTCACTCTCTTTAAAACTGATTTATAGGGACCTTGAAAACCATTTGTACAGGAAAAGCTGAAGTGTACTACAGGGAACATTGAAAACAACTTACTGTTTGTGTTGCTTAGAAACACTCCTGCAGTTTCAATGCATTGCACTAGATTTATAGTTAGGATTTAGCAATTGTTTGATTGATTACTTTCTCTTATTCCTCACCCTTCATAGCTTCATGTAGTGAGCTGGTTTTAATGAAGTTGAGAATTATTCATTTTCCTCTGAACAATGCTAAAAATGTCTATTGCTCAAAGGAAGTCCTGCAATGACTGGGCTAAGAATGAATAAGAAAGTAATCAGTGGTTTCATTTCCAAGACAACACACTGTAATTTGCTGGAGTCTGTGAGCAGAGCTGTACAATATGTTAGCAAAAATTACAGTCAATCAATTTATATAATATTAAGGCATCAGTATTCTGACCCTGAAAATATTTAAAGCTATTTGTGTTGTAAAAGCATTTCTTTTAAAGAGAGAAGTCTAGTTTTACGGCTGGCACCATCTTCTATATTAAACATGAGAGGAAGCCGTAAGATCTCTTTGATGTCATGCACATGTGCTGACCTAAGAGCATACTGTACATTTTTCTCCAGGTTTGGAGTGGGGGAGATATTTCATAACAGACATATGCTTTACCTTGGGGAATTACTCTAACAGTAGATTTAAAATCAAATCATATGGCACTGCAGTACACCAGAGAAAACATATCTGAAGATTAAGAAAGCCAGTGTTTTAAAGTCATGCAGCGTTAGTCTCATACTGTTCTATCATTACTGTGTCAGCATATTCCTGTAACAGTCCTGCAGCATACCCGAAAGGGCAAACCATGTAACTGCATGTTCGCAGGTCCTCGCAACTAAGGAAATGCCTATGAAGCATTTGTCATTCAAAGAAGTGATTAAGAAAAGAAAAGAAAAGAAAAGAATACATGATAGTACCCTGATGGTTATGTTTTACCTTGACCTAGGTCTTGTGCCCGGGGCGCTCTTGCTCTCCTGTTCCTTCTTGGTGCTACCTGGATCTTTGGGGTCCTCCATGTGGTCCAGGGATCAGTGGTCACTGCCTATCTTTTTACGATATTCAATGCATTCCAAGGGATGTTCATCTTCATATTTCTCTGTGTTTTATCTAGAAAAGTAAGTACCATCTTTCCTTTGGGAAATGTTTCATGCAAATATTAATATCAATAATCAGGAGCCCCATTCTGCATACTGAAGTCATTAGGGGCCTGCTCCCATACAGGAAGTTACTTGGGTGTGTTTCCAGGATTGCAGGTCATACAGCATCAAGTCATAAAAAACTGACAGCACTGAAGTCAATGGGTATTTTGCCATTGACTTCAATAGGAAAAAAAACCCAGGTTTTTGCCTTCTTATATATTTCTCCCAGGATTTGGGTCTTCAAGACAACATATTTCTGAACATGATACAAATGTTTATTTCTATCAAAAAATAATTCTTCCTGTAGAAATATAGCGTGGGAACTGGACTGTACAGATGGTTCTCCAGCCCCATTGCTGGAGAGCTTCACAAGCACACTCTCCAGCCCCAGGGCACTAGCGGGCTACTCCCTGGGCCACCTGCACCCTTTGGGGAGCCCATTAATGATAGCCTGTCCTCTCCCTTGCCTGGAAAGGAGGCAGGTTGTCAAGTGGCAATTGGCAGCTGCTGAAAAGACTCATTCTTTGCACTCATCCTGGCTGACCTGGAGGAGTGTGAAAGGGGCAAGGAGTGTTTAGCCACCACGGCAAGAATGTGGGAGCAGCCTGCCTCACCCCAGGGTTGGCCCTGGGCAGCGTGCCTCCCTGGGCTGACCCAGAGCAGTGTGGAGTGAAGTGAGGGCAGTGCCCTGGGGAGCCTTGCCACTGCAGCACGCCAACCTGCCTTGCCCTGCTCCACTCTAGGTCAGCTGGGTGGCAAGGGGAAGATGGCAAGGCTGGCACCTGGCTTGAGGAAAACCCACACCCTGGGTTCCTGCTTGCTTCAGCTTTTAAGTCACCACCCCAGCCACTCAACTGAGCAGTTCCCCATGCCTGGCCCTTGGTCTCTCCATCGTTTAAATTGCTGGCTCACCATTCCCCAGCCCTCCCTCTGGCAGGGGGATAAAAGGGAAAGCTGGCCTGACTAAGAGTCAGGCTTGCGAGCCTGGCTTACCAACCCTGTCGTTCAGCTGAGTTGGGTTTGGCTCTTGGGGCCTGGCCCGGGAGCCATGCAGAGGGAGCTGCGTGGCTAAGCCCTCACCTGCTTCTCGCACCAGGAGTTCTAGTGTGAGAAGAAGGTGGGCAGCAGCTTGGGCTGCTCTTCCCCTCCCCTCTCATGGATGGGGAAGCAGCTGACCCCCATGCTTTTCCAGCCCAGGATGACCCCGGTCTCGGGAGGCACAGAAACCTTTCCTTAAGCTCCCCTCCTCCCAGTTCCCAGGGAAACTCTCCTGGGAGCGATTTAGCCCTGGTTGTTCCCAGGTGATTTTTCTCCCAGAATGGTCATTTTTTGCTCCAGGAGAAAAAGCTTGAACATCTGCACACTTTTGTTTTCTGCTGGGAGAATGGTGATTCTCCCTGCAGAAACTGAACATCTGTACATGGCCTCATTGTCAAAACACATCGCAGTACACCTACCCCAGGGGATCATTTAAAAGGTTAAAAAAGCTGGTCTTCAGCCTTTTCACTTAGGATCTGGGTTGGGGCTGAGTGGCTTAACCTGTAGTATTGTATTCTGAGGTAATGTAAGCTTCTTAATCTTTTCCTAAAGTCAAAACCAGCCCCACAATATTTAACAAATGTAAAACTGAGTAGATGGTACAGTGTAAAATGAATTAAGTATGCATTAACCTGTGAATAAATCTATGTCATGTTTGAATTCGATCTTTTTTATTTCAGATCCAGGAAGAGTATTATAGGTTGTTCAAAAATGTTCCTTGCTGTTTTGGCTGCTTAAGATAAATGGAAAGAACGTATGCATGAGCAGCACAATGGAAGAAGGGAGTAACCTAGACATTGTTATTGTTATTATTACAGAAAATATAGCATTGTGAAAGTGTGAAATGACCTAGTGAACACTCATAACCCTTAAGTGAATTACTGTCTCTCCAGTATAGTCATTGTACTCATGCACAGCATCTCTACTGTACTGTGTACATTCAGTATACATATACAAATCAAGCCGGATTGTTGTAAAACAAACAGAAGACTAAGGAAAAGGAACAAAATCCCTACAGGAACCAGAGACTTTTTTGTAGCTTAGGCTTTATTTCTAATATTAGAAATATCTGCAGTTTGTAAGAGAGAGAGAAAACTAACTGGCATAGCAGATTTTATGAATTGCTTTGCTAGTGGAAACATGCCCCCTGCATTTTTGTGGTAATAAGCTTTTTCACAACATATTGTATATGACGATCTGCAGGGACTGGGTTCCGTTACAGCATTGACAGATAAAGATCTGCTTGAACCCGGACTTTGGAAAACATTTTTTTTTAAATTTAAAGGAGATTGAAACAAGGTTTGTGGTTTAATATAATTTACTCATTGTGTTCAAATATATATTTGTGTATTAATCAATTCTTTATTTTTTTAACTTTTAGGGAATTGTTATGAGGGCAGGGCTGATAAAATAACTTGAAACAGCCATTTTATAAGTAACATTTATTTTGTGGAGCCCATGACAAATCTTTGATGCTTACTTAACAGTTGAAAACTGTGATATACTACATCTAGCACCACGACTTCACATACTGTAGGAAAGAAATGCTGTCTCAAGTTGGCACTTCATAGAAATATTGATGACCCTGCTCTTACTAGTTAAATTAAAATAAATTACATGGTCTAAGCAATGCAAGTGTAAAATTAAGGGCACATGCTGCAGTTTCAATGTAAAATATATTGTAAATATAACAAACTCTCTGCTAATAGCTTCCTTTATTACAAGCAGCACTCTTCTGTTCTACTCCTGATCCAGCAAATGTTCAGTCCTATTTACTTAAATTTAATAATATAAGAAGTTCCTGAAATCAGTGGGACTGGTCTTGTAAGTTTTGCAGGATCCAGACCTAAGTTGTTGCATCAGCAAATCTAAAATTGTGATCTGATTCATTTTTGAAGCTGTGCTGTCATTTCATCTTTTTTAAGTCCTGGCCATCTCAGCCCCCTCAGTTCTCATTGCTTTCTCAGAAAGTAGCCAGGACCTTTGAGAAGCAGGCCGAACATTATTACCAGTGTGGGCATTGTAAATATATAGCTGTTTATAAGTTTTATTTATACCAAAAAAAAGCTTTTTAGCCATGGTCAGATTTGATTGGCTTGTATCTACTTTCCTTACAAAAAAACCTTTAGTTACAGTATGTGCCTTATTAAAGATCTTGTATGTCTCTGCCAAAATAAGGAAGCTCAAGTGGTAATTTTATTTATTCCTCCCAGAAAGAGGTAATTGCTGTTGGTCACCTGTATGTAAAATATGTTAATAAACTGAAAAGTTTTTGCTTTAGTATTTCACCATGTTTTCTTTAGTTAATTAAAAAAATAAAATAACTCAAGTTTTATAGCTTTATATTATTTTGTCTGAATGATTTTCTGAATCTGCTTTGCTAGCTGTATTTTTTTTCAAGCTGTGGAAATACACAGATACATATCACTTATACATGTGTTTCACAGGCATGTCTATTAATCCATCATCATTAATCTCATACAAAAGTACAGGCTGTACTAAACTTTTCTTAGCAAAGAAACACCTCTGCTAACTGCCAAATGACTTCCATAAGCTCATTGAGGCTGAAAAGTTACCTTTGAAAGAGACTATCCGACAAACTGTTTGGGTTACAATAGACTTTTTAATAAAAGAACTTCTAAGGCAAATTTCTGTTCTCCAATCCATGGATCAGATCTTCATTATAATATTCTACTTTCTTTTCATGTGGTGATGAGAGTATTCACCTTTTAATACTAGATTTGCTAAGAGGGATCCAGGACAGTCAAAAAAACAGAATATTTTTGTCAAGATACATCATGTGGCTCTTAGAACATTTGTCAAACTTCAGGAGCTTCAGGATAATATCTTGTCCCTACTAGCGCACCAAAGACAAATGTGACTTTTAATGAGCATCTTTGTCTCCCTCCCAGCATAAGTCACATTTCAGTAAAAAATCTTCCTTCACCATTCCCTCTGCAGAGAGAGCCCTTCTCTCTTGTTGTGCCATGCACCAGACCTCTCTATGGCCATTTGGAAATAACCCTCAGACACCCAGTGAGATAGCCAGTCTCCCATTTACAATTCCAGCCTGTTTTTCTGCTCTTCGGTATGTAGCTCTCTGTGATATATGCCAGTTTCTGTGACAGGTAAATACTGCTACTGAGGGACAGAGAGGGGAAGAACCAAGCAACAGGGGCAAGATGATCAAGTGAGCCAGCAGGATAGATAAGTTAGTTCCTGGCATGATGGAACCATGAGCAAACTAATCCTGAACAAGGCCCAGCTTTCATAGAACACAATGCCTCCACTCTCACTGCCCTGAATCCCTTGGAAATTAGCTAATCCCTAGTTACATCTACCTGAGAAATAGCCAATTTCCTATGGATTAATTTGTTTAATTAATTTTTTGCTATTCATTTGTTTCACTTGGGTAGTTCCTGCATGCAGAGTAATTACTGCTGTGAATATTCAGCTAACCAATGAGTATACCAGTAGCCTCCTGTGAGAGACTGGCTTAAATTTTACAGAGCTATTTGAAGGGCACTTCCACAATAGATAAAAAAAAAAAAAATTATTACTCAGGAGGCACATCTACACATGCATTTGATTCGGGATCAGTTTACTCATGAGTAAACTACTCATGAGTAAACACTCCCGGGCAGTCATTTGCACATGCAGGAAAGCTGGAGCAGATTTCCTTCTAATGCAGCAGATTTCCTGCCCCTGTAATGGGTGCCGGCCGCCACCAGGGGGAGCTCTAGGATCTGCCAGTGCCAGCCCTGCCACTGCAGAGCTGGCACTGGGAGACAACGGTCTCCTAGCTCCTTGCTCCCCAGTCGTGATGGCAAAGCAGATGCTGGTAGATAAGGATCTCCCTGCCCCCACTTCCCAATAAGATCTTGAAGTAGAAGGCTTGGAGCTCCCTGCTGCTGGGGTTAGGGGGACATAGTCCCTGCCTGGGCTCTGGTGGCGGATCCCACCCCAGCAGCAAGCAGCTCCCAGAGGCAGAAAACAATCTTCCACCCCCTAGTGGCTGGCTGACCAGGAGCAGATTTTCTCCCAGTCAGGCATCTATACAAGTGCTACTGCACCATTACTAATTGAAAGTAAATTTGCTACTTGCATTTGCAGGTAGAACATTTATTTGTGATTAGTGAGGTTTACTGTGCAGTAAGCATGTGCATGTATAGATGCACATGCTTACTGTACAGTAAACTATGCTACTGTGCAGTAAAGCATCTCCTGTAGACACACCCCAAGAGACCCCAATCTTGCAAATTTAAGTACCCATACAAGGTGTTGTAGGATCATACCCTTACTGAATGGAAAGTGCTTTGTGTAACCACAGGATCAAACTGGGTGCATATACACATGCAATTCATTTAAAGCAATAAACTCCAGAGCAGTTTGAGCTGAAGTAAACTACTCTCGGGCACAGCATCTACATATGCACCCAGGACAGCAGCAATTTGAGCAAGGGCAGAGCAGTTTACGCCAGGGTCGGGGCACCAGAGTTCAGCCCTGGGCTCCGGGATAGTGGCACTGGGCAGCAGAGGGGGTGACTCGGGCACGAGGGTGCTGAAAGTGTGGAACAGAATGAGTAGGCAGCAGGCAGGAGGACCCCACCCCTGTAATTTACGCCCAGGGTCAGCATCGACATTTAATCATAGTGCATTTAATCATAGTAAATTATCCTCAAATAAGATAGTATTGGTGGTATTAGTACTATCCTACGGTGGCCTAATAATATCACACATGTAGACACTGATGCTTTACTCCACAACTAGTCTATGCCACAGTTAAGCACACATGTAGATGTGGCCCCTGTGTTATTTTATTCATCACTGGGTACATCTGAAATGGAAAACTAAAATCATTATCAACCAATACATCTTAATCTATTAGAAATAATGAGATAAGAATAATAGAACTAGCAAAGAACCTATGGTTTGATAGGATACAAATAAATAAATCATGTACTCCTTATAGAGAGCCTGCATGTCAAGTCATAAATTAGTACTTTTGTCTCTTGCACTTTTTTTATCTTCTTAATGGCAATTTCATAACTATTATTCTGGGTTTGGAGTCATTACAAGAAAAATCCCATTTGCTTACCTCAGATTAAATTCATGGAATGCAAGAACCAACAGAAATAGTCAAGTGAAAAAGAGCATTTGGATATTGTCCAGGACTTTCTAAAGAAGCTTGTGTTCAGGTGAGTTGAATGAAATGTACAAACTGGTTTTCCAATAAGAAATCTGCATGTCCTATTTCTCTGGCCAACAGATAACCAGTTGTCTGATTTGGGAAGGAAAAGCCTTTTTTTAAGATCTTTTCAGACGAGATTCTGAAAGGTGTATGGCACCTCCAGGTGGTCCAGCAGGCAAAAACATCAGTGAAGAAGTCAGATAAATGTAATGTGTTAATACTTAATTTTGAAAGCATGTGCTTGCTGGGAGAGGGATCTATTGCACCCTCCAAAAGAGGTGCTTATGACAATACTAACATTTGGAGGTGTGCTATAAAACAGAAGCAAATAAGAACTAGATGGAGAAGGAGCTGTTTATTCTGAAAACAAATTATTCCTTTCTCATTCCTCAGTGCACTGAAAGTAGATTTCAAAGGAGCTACAGCATTTGGGGTTAATTATCTTCACAGTGAGGTTGCAAGAGCAGAGCAGCACTGCAAAGCAGACTCCCCTAATCATGGCCTGCTGTGAAGAAACAAGTCCTGCCACCCCTTAAGTCCCACTTGGCAAGCATGGACATTACATTTACAACACTCTATTAATATGAAGATATTTATTTATTTGGGACACTACATTATTTAGAAGGGAAAAGTAATTATATTTGCAGATTCCACATTCCTGCCTCCCATGTCCCACTCTGAGGGATTATTTTCTAGTTTACATATAAATATTCCCTACATAAATTCTGTAGCTCCAAAGTGTCCTGCCTGAACAAAAAGTTCTGCTGATACAGAGCCTTTTTCAGAATAAAGTTCTCAATTTCACTCTCAGAGATTATTCTCTCAGTAGTATAGATGTGTAATCTTCATAGGGCACATTGACACGTACATCTTACTGTGCAGCAATAAATTCTGACTCAGATCACACCAAAGTTTATTGCTCCTGGGCACTGCATTTACACGTGCACCCAGGACCACAGCATGTTGAGCTGGGTCAGAGCAGCCTGAGTTGGCAGGGAGCCCGGGGGGGTCAGTCTGCCAACCTGGCACTGCCTTGATAAAGTTTAACATGCTGTGGAGGGGCTGGCTGGCCCCAGCACTGAAGAACCCTCGTGCCCCAGCCATCTGGGTCAGTGTCTACTCATGATCTGCTGCACACAAAAAAAAACTTTGCAGCAGGTATTACTTATATTTACATTTACAAGTCCTAACCTGCTGCGGAGTTTATTCATTTCCTGAGGCTTAATAGGGCCACACATATAGATGCCAAGACATTTACTGCAGAACTTAATTAGGCAACTCTGTAGTAAACGTCTCATGTAGATGCACCTATAGGGTACTTAATACGCTCTTTTTTTATGTGACTGCAAGAAATAGAGAGAGTTTCATTACGAAACAGATATAAGAAACCTAGAAAATCACTAAGCACTGGCCCTTAACCTCCAGACAGTGTGGGCAAGTCCCTGCCCTCCATTTCATATCTGCTTATCCCCAGAAGCAGGTGATTTGAATGACACATGGTGCTTTTCCGAACTAGCCATAAAGAATGCTGCATCATGTGCATGTGCTCATTCTGCTGCAGCAGACAGAAGAAGAGCATTGCCTCTGCTCAGCAGAAGAGTTCAGAGCACCTCTGCCTAACAGCAGTGTCTCTAAATTATTTTTTGTACTTGTATTATGGTAGCCCTCACTCTCCACTGTTGAAATCAGGCACCTTTTCTGCCAGTTGCTGTACCCACATATATACAAGTGGGATGTTAAAACCTAGATGGCAAAGGTTTCAAGGGAAGAGTTAGGATGGAAGAGGAGGCTAGCTACCTTCCTGTGACTGGCTGGGCTACTCCTTTTGGTTTGTTTCAGACATGCACAACACACTCGCTTTGTCACACTGAAGCTGAGGCTATCAAAATGAGAATGCTACCCCCAGCAAATCAGAGCAAAACACTGCTTTTTTATATAGAATGAAGTCTGTAGGGTAGATACAGAAAGGGAATTGCTGTGTGCTGATACTCCATTTAACCATGACCAAAATGTCAAATGCAAGCATGCTAGAGCATTTCACAATATGTACAGCTCTCTACCTCTCCCTATGGATAAAGGATACAAACTGTGCCGAACTAACTTAGCCATCTACTTTCCAACTTCAGCAGAGTTGGAAGTACTTTAATCTACACTGTTCAGACAAATTCTCCATGGTAAAGCTTTACACATCATTGCCTTGTGAAATACAATCCTATCTCTTTAAAGAGATTCAAGCAAACGGTTCCACAGTTGCTACAGCTAACAGTTCCTAGTAGCCATAAATGTTTTGTGAGGTTTACAATAAGGAACAATTTTAGCAAGCAGTAGGAATTTCTGATTAGAACTGCTCAGGAATTTTTTTGATCAAACAGGCTTTCATTGGAAACTGCTGATTCATCATGGCAAATATTTTGCTAAAACGCCTTTGTTTCGACAAATTGCTGATAAAACAGGCATGTTTCTGGCACGCTCACTTGGTAGGTTCCTGGAGAGCTTAATCTTTCCAGACCCATGGCTCTGAGACTGCTACACTGTGCAGGTTGCCCGATTCCGGTATATGCAGGCTTCCAGACTTTCAGATGCCTCCAGAATCAGCACACCAAGGAGTCAGCTAGCCCCGAAATCTGGCAGCCTAGCTATGAGGCTGTCATATGATGGGACCCTGGAAGAACCAAAGACCATGGAAAGCCTCACAGATGCTGATTGAAAATGACATGCCGTTACTATCCAGAATCAGTGAAACTGACCAATAGAAATCCCAAGAAGTATTTCTCTCAAAAATGCCATGATTCTGTTTCAAATAAAATAATTGCAACATTTCAATTCTCAGATTTTTCCCCCCCCCTCATTTTCATCCTATTTAGGACCAAAAGAAAAATCCAAAGTCTCTAAAATTATCACAAGACAGAAATTTTATTCTCATGACCATCTCTGTTTGTGATATAGATCCTGATCCAGAAGCCTTTGCGATCGGTGAGAACCATTCTGTTGCTTGCAGTAGGCTGCAGTGAACTCCTTATGCTGCCAAAAGAGACAGACCATATTCCTTGGTGAAAGTGTGGTTCTTTATCAGATTTTCATAGTGTGGGCTGCACTTTTCCTAGAAGTCCTTGCAAGGAGCTAGCCCTTCGCATTATCAGTTACATAGCAGCTGCTTTAAACAGCCATTTTGGAAATGTTTGTTGCATCTCCTCCTCTTTCAAATGGTAAGTAGTTTTGTCTCCTACTATATTTATTGTTTCAAATTTCTGAGGTGATTGCAGATTTTCACAAGTTTTAGTTTCATCAGTAAATTTTACTGACGTGCTGTTTACTCTGCCGTCTAAACACTGCTGAATGTATTAAATAAGACTAGCCATAAGACTGGACCCCAATCCTTACAGCAACTCACCAATATCTCCCTCCTACTTAATCCTTTTTATTTATCATAACTATTCATATGAACTCCTTGGTCAGTTCTGATTCCACATAAATGCAAGCCAATTTAAACTCATCTTGTGAATGAGATCTTGTGAGGCGCCATGTTGAATGGTTTACCAAAATCCAAATTTATTACGTGTCCCTTACACCCACTACCTATGTAATCTTATGCAAGAAAAAGGGAGAGTCAGCCTTGTCTGGAAAAAAAATCTATTCTTTACATGTTTCTTTCCTCTAATATCCAAATATTCTAGATAGTGAATTTCTTTTTTTTTTTTTTTCCCTTCTTTTTTCCCCTATTTTTGCTCCATTATTTTTACTGAAGCTGTAAGTTTGGCTTTAAAATAGTATCTCCAGAATCCCTATTCTTTAGGGGGTGGGGGTTTAAATATTGTTTTTCTATACTATACAGACATATGGTGCATCCGTGGCTTCCAATAGATTGCAGAAGTGATTTCAATGATGCCATAAATATGTTTTTAATTCCTTAGTGCCTAACTCCCAATCCTACAAACATGTATGCATTTGCTCAGCTTTATGCATGAATAGTCTTACTGACTTTAATAGGTCTGCCTGGGTGCGTAAAGGTAAGCTTGTGTGCATGTCTACATGACTGGAGGCTTAGAACTCTAATTCCCTCTTCTAATAAATGGGCATGTATTCACAATCTCACACAATATTTATTTTACCTGCTCCCAGTCAGCAGCAGTTTTTACCAGTTATTACTTTTTTGGTTTTTTACATTTTCTAATTTTTATATGTTTTAATAAGAAATTAAAGTTTGGCATCTCAAGCAAATTTTAGCCTCATTGATACCATTTCTTTCTCCATAATCTAAAGTACAAAAGACACTCCATGACCCACTTGTAAGTGTCCATCTTAATTACTTTAGTTTAGCATTAGCTCATGTAAATTAGTAATGAAAGATCAGGTTATTATTGCACACAGACTGAAAATTTCTGGATAGTAGATTATAAAATATTCCATGCTGGACCCTTTTACAAATTGGGGTTTCTGTCACCAAGGTTCTTCTAGGTTCTAAAAGAAATTAGTACCATGTGCAGCATATGTACCTTGCACGCCAGATAAATGAAAGGCAGGTTCAGTTGTGGCGGACATGGAAGCAGAAAAAAGTTTAGTATAACTGTAGCGTGCTTTACCACAAGAGATGACAACCTACTTATATTTTGTTGTGTTCTCTCATAATCTGAGCTAAATCCTGGAGGTATTTCTGGAGGATAACTCTTTGGGCTGTGTCCAGACAAGTGCAGCTGTGCAGTATATGGCGCTACAGACACATCTGCAGCACCACATACTGCATGTTCAGCTGTTCTCTGTGCTGCGAAGTAGCAGTGTGGGGGAGGCATGTTTTGACCCCAGGATCTCCCAGAATCAAAAAAATCTGTGCAAAAAAAAAAAAAGCAGTGGCGCACATGGGAGCAGTGCATGCTGCCCAAAACTAGAGCCTGGCTGGACAGAGCCACAGTCCAGCTGTTGTCCAGGCTCCAAGCAGCAGGATCACCACTGCTGCAGCCCCAGGAGCCCTCCCAGGACCCCAGGTAAGGCTGGTGGAGCCAGCCCAAGGGCGGGGGGGCCCAGCCCAGTGCTGGCTCCAGCCTCCCCTACTCCACCTGGGGTAACCTGCCATGCATCAGAGGGCACATGGCGCAGGCATTCCCCAGGGACAAGTAGCAGCAGCACACCATGTCCACTCATGTGGACGCAGCCTTCATTTCAAAGCAGTTTTCAACGTCTTTGATATAACTCTCTTCCTCACCTGGGATCCACAATCCCCCTACAAGAACCTTTGGGCTGTTGCTCATAGCTACAGGGACAACATTTTTCTTTTGGTTAATGGAAAGGTCTTAATGTTGCCTTCTGGGAAGAGAAAAACGATGTGGGAGGTGGGAGGCGAGTTGGGATGCTTGGCCACAAAATGCTGATGTTGTATTCAGTGCATAATACAAACAAAGGCAAAAACATCTGCTAAACCCAAGAGGTAAAGCATCCAAAGGTAAAATGAATAATTCTGAGAGAAAATGGATACTGTAGAGCCAACACCTGAAGAACCACTTGGCGCTCTGCCTGAAAACTGAACATGTCAAAAGAGAAGGGGAATGATGAGTTTGAGGCAGCATTTAAAGAGGAAACACGGATTTATGGATTATTGGGAAAATGAGAGAAGCATCAAATGATAGCAGTTTGCTAGGATATCTCCCCTGAAGCTAAACAAAATTGAAAAGGCACCAACCGAATCTTAAAGCAACTTTCAACGATATCCTATATTCTACCTTTTTAATGAATGATTTGTATGCAATACTTCTATGCTGAATAAGAGTATTACAAGCTATTGAGTCAGACAATACAATCCAACCAACACAGCAGGAAGAAAGTTTCCAATAATGGGGGAAAATGAAACACCCTCCCGTCCAGCTAGGTTTCGATGAAACCACCCAGGCTGCACAGCCTGTGAGATCAGTGTATGGAATCATCATTTCAACTATCATTTTTCCCCCTTCAAGCATCTTTCTCTCTTTAAAAAGAAATTATATACATTAAACTAAAAACAGATACCTTGGACATATGTTTTCTTCTGGATCTACACAACCTGCAGAGCATATCAATAGGAGATAGCTGAATTTAGAATACCATGGAATGAGGAAGAGGAATACAAGTACCCTTTACATTCTGTCTTTGTGAAAAATCTGAAATAGCAACCTGAAGACTTCTTTCTTTCTTTTTTCTTTCTTTTTTTTTTAATGAGTTAACTCTGATGGCCTTTCAAGGAATCAAAGTTATCAAGACAACTGAAGAGAGAGCCTTCATAAACTGTTTATATACAAACCACAGCCAAGTATTGCCTGCAATTAAATGAAATTCTTCCAGACAATTCAAAAATGAGTATACACTGCAAGCTTACTTTAGACCTCTCTACCCTTTATCATAGTTCAAGCAATACTTGTGGAAAGTGTTACAAGTGACAGTTGTCTGTCTTCTGTTCTTACATGAGAGCTGAACAGCTTCTGTTGAAGCAGTAGCATTTTCTCCAGCCTTTGAAATTCCAGGAGAACAAGCTGACTTCTGACTCATTATTTTTCTTTTACTATAGATGAGTATGACCAGAGCAGATGTGTACTTTACATGAGAGTAGTCATCTCTTTGACTTCTGCCTTCCAATAAGAAGTAGGTCACAGGGGCTCTAAAACCGAAACAGAGTGACTCTCATTCCAAACGGGTCCTGTGGTGGGGAGGAAGAAAACAAAAAAGAAACAAAAACCAGTCTCCTCTCTTAAGAAAAAGAATTGCCAAACCAATGCTATGTCTTTGATAGGAAAGAATACCTAATTTTGGTATAAGCATATTGGACTGGGTTCTAGTTTCATTTACTCCGGTATGTAGTAAACTAAATGAAGTTTTTCAGGATTTACATGGCTGTAAAATTGGTACAAGTGTCCAATTCAACCAGCTACTAAGCATTTCCTGGAAAGTATTGAATGCCCTGTACTCCCAATGACTTTTAGAGATGCTGAGCATCTTCCAGGATCCAATCCAAAATGAGTGAGCAGAAATGGATCATTGATGATTTGGTCCCTTTGAGGAAAAGTTATTGTGAGGATCTGTACAGTTTTTCCTTAAAATAGAAGTAAAAAGTCAGTAAGGGAGTCTTTAAGGGAAACTTCTTTGCTGAAGGTCTACCATTAAGCAAAGGCAACAAATGATTGCCTTATTTGAATAGATTTCTCATTCGGTGTTAAGAGGAAGCAAGTCTTTCTGCACTTTTCTACCACTGTCATGTGACAAGTACAACTGTAGACTTCTGGGATTTCACAATGCTTTACTTTAGTGGACCTAAACACCAAATTACAACTCCACATCTGTCACTTATTTGGGCAGCAACACTTTAGAGAATTCTGAATGCCATCTGGAGCCACAGTGAATGCAATCTCTGGAGGCGAGTGCTGGAGAATTTTAACCCTACTTGTGCTGATGGAAAAATTCCATGTTGCTGTTCCATTAAAAAAAAGGGCAAGAAGAAAAAACTGGTAAATACATGCTTAACATTTTTTGTTACCAGAATAACATTTTTTAAAGACATGATCAAAATGAGAGTGAGCAGAGATGCTTGGCTGTATCCTTGAATATGCTTCAGGTTGAAACAAAAAAAAGATATGAGGCATGAATCTGCAGTGGGTGGAAGTGACAGAGAAATTTGACTCGTATCTTGCCCTCTGAAAGACAGGAACTTGTATTCCTTAAATAAGTGCATTCTTCTCATAGACATTGGTTTCAGAGAGCTCTAGCTGATTATCCTATTTTACATGTTTTGGCTTGGCTAGTTCAAAATGTATTCTTGTGA
Source organism: Alligator sinensis (assembly GCF_000455745.1). Classification (NCBI taxonomy): domain Eukaryota; kingdom Metazoa; phylum Chordata; order Crocodylia; family Alligatoridae; genus Alligator; species Alligator sinensis. Next base: position 960,048 of record NW_005841999.1, on the reverse strand, counting down.
TAAACCTGCTCCTCTGACACTTATTTGTTTAAATGGGTTCAAAAGTTCTTGGCTTCCTGAGGACTCCTGGTTTTTTTGTCTTCTTTGTTTTATACCAACCAGTTAATTCTCTAAAAATCAACCCTCAGTATCACATGATCTTAGCACAAACTGACTGAGGTTACTGTTGTCTTTGTCTTTATCACCATGTTACAGCCACCAGTGAAGAGAATGCAGGTCAGAAGGGAAATAAGAAGGGAGGGCTCTTTGTGAAATGGGAGCAACAAGATTAGTGCACTAGGGCCAGAGTGGCAAGCGGGGCGGGAGTGCAGAGAGAGCATGTATTTAAAAACCAAACTAACATCAAAACAACCAGAGTGGTGTGTAGCATTTCCTATATCACTGAGCTGGTATTTCATACCCTTCTTCCCTGCTTTTTTCTATAGTACAGGGCCTTGTCTTCCTACATGCTTTGCAAAGCATCCTATATAGTATGACTAACAGAATAACACAGCAAATATTTATTAAATATTTAGTAAATGTTGATCCAGAGGGGGAACAAGAGTCCATGTTTCAAATGTGAATGTTAGAACTACTTGTAAAATAAGTATGCATGTAACAGGCACCCACTCCTAGTGGTGACGAGTGAAAGGAGATTATATTGTTGTTGCTTCTGTTCTTCCTGTCCTATGGACAAAAGGGCAAGAAGAAACAAAAAAGTTCAAAACAAATTCAAAAATGAAAAGCTCTCCTTTTGTCATCAGTCATAACTTCCAACACATCCAATTAACTGTGTGATTTGGATTCTGTTCCAGTGGAAGTTTGAAGTTAATCCTGATTTACAATAGTATAAGTGAAAACCATTTGTCCCAGTCCATATTTACTAGAAATATATTTATTCCACAGACTCCACTATTGTGTTCAATATTGCAACATTCAAATACTGATAATAACCTGCAGATCAGCTAAAGTAAAATAATGTAGTTATTTCAGCTTCATTAGAATTATGCCAACCAACAAAATGATCTGGAATTCTCCACTAGATACTTGCTATGATGCAAATGAACAGGACCACCTTGCCTTCCCTTCTTTCCTCTGATATTCCAGTTCATGGTTGAGGCATGCTGAAAGGGTGGTAAAACTGCTACTGACAGTGATGTACCTGTTTCTTGGATAAAGAAGGAAATCCACTTTCCGTCAAGCCGGTGTTAGAATCAGCCAGGAAAAAACAAGGGAAAATTTAACACTCTTCTGCTTTTTTACATGGTAGACAAAACAAAAAATAGACATTAGGGCTGGAAGGGACCTCAGAAGATCATCGAGTCCAGCCCCCCGCCCAAAGGCAGGAAGTCAGCTGGGGTCATAGGATCCCAGCAAGATGAACATCCAATTTTTTCTTGAAGGTGTTCATTGTAGGTGCTTGAACCACTTCCGATGGCAGGTTGTTCCAGACCTTGGGGGCTCGGACAGTAAAGAAATTCTTCCTTATGTCCAGCCTAAAACGGTCTTGCAGTAGTTTATAACCGTTCGACCTCGTCATCCCTTGGGGCGCTCTGGTGAACAAATGTTCCCCCAGATACTGGTGGTCACCCCTGATAAACTTGTAGGTGGCCATCAGATCAGCCCTGAGCCTGCGCTTTTCCAGGCTAAACAGCCCCAGGGCTCTCAGCCTGTCGTTGTAAGGTCTGTTTTCCTGACCTCTGATCATGCGCTTGGCTCTTCTCTGGACTCTCTCAAGCAAATGGTTTAAGTAAATACTTTTTTAATGGCTCTTGCTACTGATCATAGAATCATGCAGAGGGACAGCTGGAAGGGGCCTCTATAAGTCCTCTAGTCCAACCCTCTGCCTGAGGCTGCTTCATCCTTATGCAAACAATCCTATACAGATCTAGGTATTGTCTCTAATCTCTTAGCATACCTATAAAGTCAACCCTGATGTAACAAGACATAACACCATAATCTGCCACAGGTAAAGTGAGAGGACCTGGGCAGCCAACATTCTCCACCTGCAAATGTTACTAAAAATACATTCAAAAGATCCCAGGAAACCACAGCCCCTACAACAGAGAAAAGCAAAAATCCTCAAAGTATAAAACAAGTACTAAATGACTGTACAGTAACCTGCATTACTGCTCAGTAGTGTCGATGAATGGCTTTTGCACAGACTACTGCACAGTAGCATTGCATCACAGCTGCTGCCACATGCCTGAGCACAAGCGTTGGCATGTTACCAGCCTTATCTGCAGCCAACACCCAATGGTTCTGAGGAAGGCATTAAAAAAACCCAAGAATCCTGACATATGTAGCAGCACAATGGGGAAATGCAGCAACCAGCAAAACCCAGAAGCATGGGAAATACCCATAGTAGAACCCAGGCATAGCTACTCCTACATCATTCCTGAACAAGGCCTGTCAGCCTCCTCTTGGACACTTTCAATGCTGGAGATTAAACAACTTCTTTCTGCAACTTGTTCTACTGTCTCACTGCTCATGTCCTACTCTCTGAAGCAAGAGTGCGAGGTTTCTTCCCTCTTCTTTATGGCAGCCTTTCAGGTATTTGAAGACTATCATGCCCCCTCTTCAACAACTTTTCCATTGGCAATGCTTAGGGGGTGCACATGCACCCCCTGAGATTGGCGGTGCACTTCCTGCAAAAAAGCAGTGCCGGCACTTCCCTCAGTGCCTGCAGGCAGTTGCCACTCACCGCCACCCACCTCCCCTTATCACCAACAATGCCAGCAGCATCTGTGGGTGGCTCCCAATCACCGCTGGCTGCTGACAGTGACAACGGTTGGTGCTCACCACCCCCCATTCTACCAACAGCTCTGTGGCTGCCTGCAGGAGCTCACCGCTAGCCACCACCATGTTCCCACCACCGACAGCGCTGCCTCTGCCTGCAAGAGCTCGCTGTGCCCAGCCTCTAGGGGCACACGGCATTCATGACCTTTGTCATAGGCTGAACATGCCTAGCTCCTTCAGCCTCCCCTTGTATGACTTGCCTTCCAAGCCCTTCATCATTTTTGTTGCCTGCTTCTGCACTAGCTCAAGCTTCTCCATGTACTTTTTAAAATGCAGAGCCCAAAACTGCACAAAACGCTCTAGATGCGGTCTAACCAGGGCTGAGTCGAGAGGCACTTCCCCTGTCTTGCACCTGATGTTTCTGTTGATGCATTCCAAAATTTGATTTCCCTTTTGTACAGCTGATTATTCTTCCTGTATAGCACCTTGTATTTATCAGCATCCTGTTAAGCACAGCCTAGCTGGCCTGCTGGCAGGGCATTGTGATGCATCCAGCAAAAAGAAGAAAGATCTGCCAGTGCTCAGCATTTGCTTTAAACGTATTTGCTTTGCCACCACATAAGAAAAGGATGCTGTGTTACTGAGAATCTCTGGTCTATTTCCTCTTTTTCCCTTTGACTAAGTTCAGCACTGGTAAAAGTATCAGATGGACAAACAAGAAACTGAAGGTTTCCTGGTTGTCCACAGGGCAGGAAGAACAGAAGCAACAGCAATACAAGCTTCTTTCAACTCGTCACCACTAGGAGCAAGTGCCTGTTGCCAGACAATAGTGCATACCTAGGCCAGCATTATCAAATTGCTGCACTACCTAAACCTATACAGAAGCACTTCATTAAGGGATCTGACAATTGAGGGAGATGACCCAAGCATATACCAAGTTGGAAATCAAATTATTTAAATGCCGAAGCATGAGTTTAGCCCAGGAGCCCCCCACATTTGAAAATATTGGAGCTGAGTGCATACATCTCTAAATGACTAATGGTAAATGCCCTTCTTGAAATCCTAGATTCAGTTTCCAATCATCCAGCCTCATGCTGATAAACTCTACTGATTAGGAAGTAGGTCTCAGCACATGTGGCAGAAGGTCACTGACAGATGAAAGCACAGAGGTTGTTCTGTAGCAATGGCACCTGGCTACAACTCTTTGCCACCAAGCAAAGAGTTGCTGATTTGATTTTTTTTTTCTTTTTAAGAAGCCTATCCTAAAGCTGTGAGAGGCCTGGGTGAAAAATACAGTTCTTCCTCAATTTCCCTGCTCAGCTCACAGTGGACAAAAAGTATGTGCTTGTTAGTCCTTGCTCTTTTTCTCCAGAATGAATACTGGATTGAGACTGAAGGTGAGAACACTTAAAATAGTATCAGGAAGTTCAGTACTGAAGTGCTGTAGCAGCTATTTTGGATAAAGAAACAGTGTGGAGTGATTGTTAAACTAGTATCTGATCTGAGATCCTTTAGTATTTTTCCATGTATAGAACAGGAAATAACTATGGATCACAGTAACACATTGCAGTTTGTGAGCAAATACTGACTTACCAGTGCTACAACAGTGACTGCACTACAGCAATTAGGGTCTAGATCCATCAGAGAACGTGGATCTACAAGTTTTATGGTGAAGTTATACATTACACTTAGACCATATTAAGGGCACTTAATGTGAGTGTTCACACATTAAAGCTGTAACTTGTGCTAAGTGTCCTCTGAGCATCTCAAAATTATGACTAGGGACCTTCCTTCACAGTGGAAGTGGGCTATGTGGAGTTCCTTTAATCTTTCAGGTTATCCTACACACCCCACTCCCCCGGCCAATTAGCAGAGGGGCCCCACCACTTGCTTCTGATCAGCAGGGAAGTGAAAACCACAATTTTAAATATGGCACCATTTTTGCCTCCTGGTTGGCTAGTCAGCAACAAGCAGCAGGGCCATCATGGCTCCTCAGCCAATCAGCAAGGGAGGGAAGCGTGCGGGGGAACCTGCAAGATTAAAGGATCTGCCATGTGACTCAGTTCCGCTGTAAATTTGGTAAGTACCTAGTTATGACACTTCAGGCACCCAGCATTAACTCTGGGCCATGCTACCTAGTTTGTGTTAGGGTAACTTCAGTCTGCTCCATGGAGGTGAAATGAGTGATTTGAAGTCCTCCAGCATACCAGGATACATTGCTCCCAGCCTTTCCCCCCTCCCTCTCCAAGCAGGAATAGAGCCCAAGTGTCCTGGCTCCTAACCATACCTGTGTTCACCAGCCCTCGAAGTGGCAAGTCAGAGCTGCTCAGGCAAGAAACAGCAGTAACCCTGAACTTGCAGTTGCTCACAGCATGTTCTAACTTTACCTTCACTTAACGTTCCACAGATTTAGAATAGTCTAAGTGTAATGTGTAAATTCACACTTAGATACTACAGTACATTTTTTTAGATACCTGCTTATAGAATTGTTGGTTGTAGCCGTGTTGGTCTAAGGACATAGGCAAGCAAAATTCTCTGGGTAGATGTGATGTCTCTTATTAGACCAACTAACTATTAAGTTGGTCTAATAAGAGATATCACATCTACCCAAAGAACCTTGCCTATTTACAGAATGGAGTTCAAACCCAAGAGTTTTGCACCTAGTCCCCCCAAGATATTGAATTGGGAAAAGCTAGACACTTCAGAAGGTTTTTCAGACACCCCAAACCCCACACACTGAGCTGGAGACACTTAGAGCTACACAACAGAAAATGCTAAGTACAGGGGTGAATCTGAACTACTGCCTCTTTCTAAAACTTAAGTGCCTAAGGCAGAGCTGCAGGTAGGCATCACTCTGAGTGTGTGTGTGTGTGCACTCATGTACATGCTCATGTGCACATGCATGTTTGCACGCATATGTGTGCACACGTGTACATGTGGTGTGTACTATGAAAGGATTGGCAACACACACAAGCTCTGTGAAAATGCCTGTGTATATATGCACTTCTGTTACTATATATAAAAGTGTGTGTATGTGTATACATAAATATATATATATAAATAGAATAATAATAGACATGTACATATATGTATATACACACACACACACACACACACACACACACACATATATATATATATAATGTAATATATGTGTATATAAATATACGGGCATTTTATAGCATGCTTGATATGCAAGCAAATGTATTAAGTCTTTGAAGAAACACAAATAGGTTAAGATTATAAATCATTGCAATATCAGAGGGAGCTGCAATTTCAAAGGCACCAGGCCTCCATTTTGTGGACCATAAAAATTTAAAGGAACAAAAGCCCAATTTTAGCACTGTTGCTTTGCAATCAATAACATGTACAATTTTTGTCTTATTAGAAGAGCTTGTCAGTTGCAGTCAACCATTGTCAACTGCCTATTTGATCCATCGGTGAAACAAATCATTACAAAGGACACAGTGATCCTGCAGCAGCTTTCACTGTGGTTTTAATGAGGAATGGAATTACTTCTATTTCATTTCAAGATTTAACAGAAGTTTTTGAAAGTGAATTTGTTTGATTCACTCCCTGGCTTAAAATAGAAAGCTGGGATTTAAAATAATTAACTGTAGGAGTCCAAAGAATTATTTTTTTTTTATTAATGTTATATAAATATAGGCACCCTAATGTGTTCCATACAAGGGGCCTGATTCATTCTAACATCAAGGCTCAGCCAGCTTCAAGGACACAGATAGCTGCTCTATGGCAGACTGACTGAGGGAAAATTGCTGGGGGTGAACTTCTCGGAAAGAGAGAAAAGAGAATATAAATGTGTCCGTGAATTTTCTGCCTCTTATTACTCTGTAACTTCCAGTTCTAAGGAACCCCTTCCTTCTCCATGATCCCCAGTATGTAATGCTGCAGGACTCTTTTAGGATTACAGCTTGAGTCAATTCCTTGGTGGGAAGACACACTCTGGGATTAAATCTGATTAGGCATTTTAAAATAAATGGAAGAATGGGCTCTGGTTCTGAAGAGTTTAACACCCCTCCCCAAAATGGGAAGGACATATAACCCATAACAGAGTTGTCAGCCATAGAGAGCCAGTTTAGGGCTCAAGCCGTTTAAAAAAACCAAACCAGACCAAACCAAACTTCCAGTCTTTTAAACAAGGGAAGGAAACATCCTCCCCCCACCCCCTTTCCCCATACTTCTAATGGTGAAATGCTGGGGAACTCAACCATAGCTTCACTTCCCATGTTCTTATTTGTTATAAACAGTGCTGGGACTGAGCAAGATCTGTAACTCACAGGTGAGGAAAATGCAATGCGAAGGATCAGCTGCTGCCAAAACTATCCCAGGGACGCCTTCCCTACAGAGCTGGTTTGGGAGCATCGTCTGTGGCCTCTGGATCAGCTTCAGAGGCAGTTTTGAGTTAAATGGGACACGGGATTGTCAACAATCTGAGTAGCCTCTTGCAGTCCTGCTGTGAACCGATTATCACATCTAACAAAATAATTTGCTAGAACAACTAACACTTCTGTCTCTTGTTTCAGATGAAACTTACTCCTAGTAAGTAAAAATGTATACTAACTGTGTTCCAGAATTATGACTTTCCTCAACAGCCAGGTTTAATTCAAATACATATTTCAGACTCTTATGGGGACATGCTCATCTCTGTACAGTGGGATTGGGGAATTTTCTTGCATAATTCCTATTAACACTAATAGAAGTTAGTGTGCACATAAATCCCTGTACACCAAGAGGGAACATACTCCCGAGGATAAATACCATTTTACTACTCAGTTTCATGCAGATTCATTATGATATTACCAATACCCAGGCATGTGAACAGATCCTTTTCAGGAGACACACATCTTCCCACAGATTTCAGAATCTTTTCAAACTAATTACTGTCTCTTCTTGCTGTCTATTTGTGAGAAGGATATTCGGGAAATTTCACATGACTAGCAGCACAGGTTAAAGAGGTTCTACTAGTAGTTTAAACATACAACTTATTAGAAGGTTTTTTGTTGTTGCTTCTTTTTTAACCCCAAGAATTAAATATTCTTTGTTTGCAAATATATCTTCCATTCCATCTACTAGCCCTATGACCCTGAAGAGCTTTAGGATGACATTTGAGAAATGATTCATTTAACCTGCTGTCACAGTGTTTTACTGCCACCTGCTGGAAAATGCTTAGACAGCTAACTAATCAGAAAAAATGTCACTGGGACCATGGCTCTCAGGCTGCCTAGGGCCATTATCTAACAATGGCCCTTAAAAAATGCATAAAAAACCCCCAAACAAGGGATGCAACAAAAAATGGTAGTGGAAATGCTCAGATACAGGAGCAGTGAGCCCAATCTAAATGGCTCAGCAAATGGACAGACAGACAGGATGGAACTGAAAAATTACCTGGAGATAATTTCTTTCTGATTATTGCTTGTAGCTACAGAGTTCAGAATATCTATGTGTAAATGTTGGTTCAATATGCATGGCATTTCTCAAACAGCATGGTTCTTAATAGATAAGACTCTCAATGCTATATTGGCAAAGTAATTTGTTTAATATGATCTTTTAACATATAGGATCCCCACCTAAATATTTTCTTTGCATTTGCTGGAAATCAACAGAGGAGCAGGAGGGATAACTGGGAGGAAATCTCCCTCTTGGTCCTCATGGAAGTTGCATGACTGTCACTAAAGTGATGAAAATAAATGGTCTTAGAAAAGTTAACTGAGTAAGATGGAGGAAAATAATATGGGAATTAATTTTCTGCAATTTCCCATCTATCTTTCTCTGACCTCAGTTAGCATCAGTGGGTTTTAGTGTGGTGCTTAAGTGTGTTGTGCAATCAGGGCCTCTTGAATTCTGTAGACTAAGATTCATCCATTGTTCCAACTGCCTGGCTGTCAAAAGAGATTTCCTAGCGCAATACTTTTAGAGTCTATTTTTTTTAAACCTATACAAATATGGTACCATGTCCAGTGGGCCAAAATCTTCTATTACTGTGTCAACATGAATATCTGCCTTGGCATTGTTGTAAACTGAGGTAAACATCAATGTGAAGGGGGAGTTGGGCCCAATCTGTTTTGTTTTCAGTGCTGTTCAGTGAGATTTAGACTGGCCCCGCACTTGATGCCCTGGATATGAGATGTCATATGCATATTCCGTTTTCCTTTCCTGCACTGCTGCATTAATGTCAACTGTGATCTGTCCCGAATCAAACCCTGCAGTTTGTACTGTGCTTGGGAATTAAAAGTCCAAGTTGACATCGGTAATTGGCTTATTTGTGATCCTGTATTAAGGAGGAACGTTTTGAACGCCTCTAGCAATACAAGGGAAAACATAATTTAAACATTCATGAGAGCTCTTTTTAATCTAATCAGGTGTGCAAAGCTGCAGTATCTTTTAATATAAATTAATTCTGAAGAACCACCTTTCCACAGAAGAACCACAAAGAAGTATCCACCCAAGTTACTTCACCTGTCCTGTATTTCCTGCTGGCTGGGATAGCATGGGTGCTCAGGTGCAGGGTTAATAGCCTAGAGGTTGCCAGTTCAAGGCCATAGCAGAAGTGCTCGTGATGTGGCTAGTCAGATTCCAACAAGTCTGTGAGTTTTGCTAAATATCTTGTCACAAGGACATGAAAAAGGAAAGGAAGCATTTCCTGCAATGCCACAAAACTAGATTTTAAATGTTGAGCTTAATGGAGTTTCACAGATTTATACAAACCACCATTCCACATCAACCCATGGAAAAAGGTTTGCTAATAAATACCTAGTATGTGCTCTGAAACACTAAAGGATCTTTTAGCACCTAGCAGTTATCAGACTTTAAATAAAAGGTGAGGTGGATTGCAATTGGAGGCTGTGCTATAGATAATACATTTCTTGCCCAGGAAGGTGTTGCCTGTAACCGTGAGAAAGAACTATGGCAGTGTGTGGGCTATAAGGCCTGGGCTAAAGCCCGTTGCAACAAAATAAAAGTGCAACTGTTTCACATGCTAACATACTTTATTCTAGTAACCATAGGTAACAGCAGTAGGGGAGATGCATCTAATGTGTAAGAACCCAGAGTATTTATCCAGGAAGAATTTGTTCCCTGGTTGTTCATTCCT
>NW_005841999.1:936726-950000 GCF_000455745.1 Alligator sinensis | reverse complement strand
CACTGCTTGCAAGCTGCCCCCCTCCCCCCCGCATCCAGCCAGCTGGGCAGCACCTGTGCGGCCCACAGAGAGGCGCCGCTGTCCTCACCCCCTGCCCCCCAAAGCCCTGCTCCTGGTAGGTGGTGGTGCGGGGTGGTGGGTAGTGGTGCTCCATCCCTGCCTGTCTGTGTGTACCCCCTAGGGCCTTCCCAAGTCCCCCCAGATCTCCAGCATGGTCAGCCCTAAGTGATCTGCACATCATTGGCAACTCTAAACTTAATTTTTGCATTGCTGTTGGGTACCCTCCTCTTTGGTAACCTCCATCATAGACTCAAGTTGTTCCCAGCTCCCCCTCAATTGGGGGGTGACTCTTCAGGAAAGGCACTATATCCATAAGCTATGTCACCTTTCCTGGGAAATCTCCATGTAGCTGCTGAGATGGCAGGATGAACCTCCTGACTCAGCAACCCCAGTCAACACAAAGCTGTATAGCCTTCACACAGGATAAGAAGATCCACCCACACCTGGCTCACTCTACATGTAGATCTTGCAAGTATTGTCTGACCCACTGAAGTGATACAACTTCAGTATTAATGAAGACCACTGAACATAATACAACTTTAGCACTTTTAAAAAGTTAAGGTGCTCAGATTTTCCAAGTGAAAATCTAGGTCACCAGCCACAAGGGCTGGATAGGTTGTTAGCCTCTTTAGCAAGATATAAATGGGAGATTTGAAGGTGCTTGTGAGAAAAACAAAAAATGCCATTCTAATCAAGCACTTATCCTTTCTGTCCTTCTGTATCTCTTCAGAATAAAAGTAAACACATGCCAAAGAATAGTCTGGGAGAAAACCCCTCTGTACCGCATAAGTTGTTTGTTCTGCAAACCCATTACCTTTTTAAATAGTAATTCTCCTGTTCAGGGCTCTGTGGTTATTTCTTGGTCCTGTTTTAAGGGGAAGGAGGGGAAAGGGGCAGTTAAAGGGTTGCTAAGCTTGTATTTCTGTGGGGTTTGGGTTTTTGTTTTCATCTGTTCCTGCTTTTCTCTTCAGTCCTTTCTGTTTCCTCTACTCCTCATTTTCACTACTTCAACTGATTCCAGGGTTTTCCAAGTGACTAATTTGCAGAGTAAAGAGTAACAGTGTAGGACACCATTCTTTGTACAAGGACTAGAATACAGGGACATTCCTAGTCTTCAGGGATACGTATTTAATTCAAAAATACTTTGAATAGAAACAATTCAGTATTCTCATGCAGTTTCAGTGTTACCAATTTTTATGACACTGGCTTTGTTTCCTTGAAGGGCCAGTGGCTGGAAACAAGATGCTGCTGAAGAATCTTAACCTTCATTAAAAATCAAGTTTATGGCTTTTGTGGTTTCAAACTAAACTTGAAAGAATGAACTGTGTGCTCATTAAAGACACAAAAATGCAAATGTAATCCAAAGAAGCCCAAAATGGCTTATTTTCCAATCTTGTGAATTTTTTTTTCTAATTAATCTTAAGATTTTGGAGACTTTTGACTTTTTATTTTTGAAAGCTTGAGGTTAGTAGTATAGCATGGTTGGAGTTATTGAGGGTGAGATTAACTGTTAGAATTAATAGATGATAATTGTAAAGAGTATTAGTCCCTGTTAAGGTTAACATGTGCTAGTGATCTATTGCACATTAAGGGTTAATAGCCTCTCTAGCATGCACTGCTCAAACCTGCAGGCAGAGGGAGGGCAAGCAGGGGCATGGATAGGGGCTGAAATCTGCTCTGTGCCTGCCCTGCTTGCCAGGTTTTTAACTGCAGTATAGACTGTATGGGGAAGAGAGGAAGAGGCCCCCTGCACCATTTGGATTGCCTTACTTCCCCCTGATCAGTCCCTTCTCCCCCCAGATGAAATCACTGCCCTGCTGTCCCAATCAAACCAAGGACTGATCCCACCCTGCCTGTTTCCAGGCTTCCTGCAGCCTGTGCTGCCCCCACATGCCTGATTCAGCCCCCTCTGGGCACTGTGGATGCCCAGCAGCTCCTGACCCCTCCCATCCCCATTTCAGTTTCAGAAAACTTGAGCTGATAGAGGTGGCAGTCTGGGGGTGGAGGAGCTGTAGGGAGTGATCAGGGAGGTGATTTAGGAGGTGGACGGATGAATGGGGAGGCAGAGTGGGTGATTAGAGTTGCAGGGTGGCAATCTGGGCAACAGGGGGAATCAGAGTCTCGATGGAGCAATTCAAGGAGATGGCATCGCAGCAGCTCCACACCCAGCCACTTACCCCCTTTTCCTACTGCTCCCCACCCCACCCCCGCCTCCCTTCCCCCTTCCTCCTCACTCACTGCTGCCCAGCTGTCAGCCCAGGACCATAGAGTCCTGAATGATCAGTAATCCAATTGATGGCAGTGCCTCTTGGGATACTGGAGGACTATGAATTGGTGGTTTTATCTCTGGTGGACAGGGAGAAGCTAACTTAACTCAAGCTAGGTAGCAGAACTCAAAGATAAGTCTCACCCAAACTGGCGTCATTCAAGGCACTTAGCACTTGTTAATAGGCCTTAATGTGTGATCAGTCAAATTTTGAAGTGTTCTTAATATAGTCAAATTGTAATGTGTACATTACAATCCGTGCAATATTGGGAAACTAAAAGTGAAACTTATTATATAATATGACCCTGACCTGGCCTGTTTCAGTAGTGGAAAGTAACTTATTACTATTCTTCCCACTATAGTTATCATAGAGGTTACTATTAATCCTAGGGGGGCATTTTTTAAATTGTTAATTATTTTTTAACGTTAGTCAGAAATAGATCCTCAACAGCTGCTTTAAAAGAAAAAAAATCCCTATTGAAAAGATAATCTCTTTCAGCAAACTGACACCTGCCTGAGAAATAAAGCAGTTCTTCAGTGAATGAAGTCACTGATTACTTTAGCTCTGTATCTGTGAATGCTGTCGGGTCACCCTGAAATGGGGAGGGAAAAAAAAAAAAAGCTTTACATTGCTGACCTCTGTTGAAAGCAAACTTTCAGCAGACCACTTTGACCTGTCTCCTGTCTACCTGTCAGAATGATTATTTGCTCTTTCACAGTGCCTAGAACAATTGCAGGGTAAGGGTTTATTTACTCTTTTGCATCGTATTCAAATCATTTACTTTTATAATTGTGCAAAGCTGTTCAAGGAGAATAAGGGCTGAAGAAGAAACGCTGAACAAAAATAAAGACAGCTAAAAGGAAGGTGGATTTTAAAACTACCCAGAACAATAACCATTTTAGTGCATGAGACCATAAAACAATCTCCTATTAAAGACTGATGCTCACAACAGTACCTGCTACAGCATGAGGTATATTATTGTCCTGATTTAATGATTAATTACCATTAAAATTAATGGGATCTAAACACATGGACTAAGATGAATGTATAGCCCTAAACACTCTTTTTCATAGAAGCAGAAAAGTTGAAATGTAAGAGGACATATTCACCCATCTCCCTTATGTATTTTTAGGTAACTAATTTATAAAATTTGGTTTCTGTGTTGCAGCACTTTAAATGTCCAGGTCTTTGCCATCTGCTGAAGGCAGCTGCCATTTTGTGTTCAGTTCAGAAGTAAGCTGTTGCAAGGGTGATAGGCATACACTGACGGATCTGAAATTAATGAGAGCTCTGTGGTTAACCTATCCTCCCAGCCATTTTTGGAAACCATTGTTCTCTCTCATGGAAAATTTTACATTTCTTCTTCTTTGTTCTGTTGTTTTCTTAGTCTAAAATTAGATAGAACAAATACGTGGTTTAGCCTGGCTTGTGTTTTTTTCTACAAAGAGAGCAAACATAGCATCCAACAGTGTTCATTACAGTATACTTGCTCAAGTTTATTTGAATCTCTTTTTTTCACATTTCTGTGCAAATATGGATACAGTTAGGGACTTTCCCTCCAGAACATCTAAATCCCATTAGATTTAATCAAAATTACAGGTTCACTTTGATTTCAAAGTCAGACAATCCAACACAGAACTTTGCCAGGAATACCACATGTATCTATGTAGTATTTCCATTCCTAAAGCAAGTAGAAAAAGGTTTTTTGCAATATGTGTTCTATGCACATACAGTGTGGGTTGACAATGCTGCTTCTTTAGCTGAGCACATTCTATCAGTGTGAATCAGAAAGTTTTAGCAAATGTGTTCTATTTGTTCACAAAGGCAAGTATATGAAAATGCCTTTTAGACTGTTTCGGGAAAATTGTATGTCTTCAAATGATTTGGAATCTGTTTAACCCTTCCACTGTTGCTTATGGGCACCACAGAAAGTAAGAAGGAAAACCTCAGCATACATATAATATATATGCCACTGAAATCACACGGACCTCATGTGAAGATATGAAAGAGAAGATAAGTTCTTCCCCTAGAGAAAATCATCAATCCACACAATGTTTAGGACATGGGTAGACAAAATGCAGCCCATGGGCCAGATCTGGTCCACCAGGCACTTTGATCTGGCTCGTGGGCACCCACCAAAGAATAGTACCCCGCCCAGCCCTTCAGCCCAGGAGAGTGGGAGCGAGGCACCCAGGTATATACACACCCCCACAATATACCCTATTGTGCCTCGCTCTCACCCTTGTGGGTGGAAGGGCCTGGTCCAATCAGCAGCAGCTTCTGGGTGGGGCTGCTGCTACCACTGCTGCAGCTGCCCCCGGGGGAACCTGCTTGGCTTTCCTGGCATCCTGCTCACTCCAGGGGGCTCCCTACACCCTCCACATCCTCCATCACAGCCCACAAACCTTACACACACACACCCTACCCCAACTCCCCACATATACATATAGTCCCACGTATACACACATAGACACAACATACCTATGCCCCCCCACACAGAGCCACACCCCCTCACAACCCCCACCATGCACACACCCCCAAAGCCCCACCATATACAAACCCACACCCCACCATACACACACACCCCACACCACACCATATACAAAACCCCTCTCCAACTGTACTGCACACGCCCACACACAGCATACAAGAGTAAGTCTTTATTTTTGAGTTATTATGCAAGCCCTTCTATATACACTATGCAAAAATAAATAAAAAATAGTTTTTGTAATAAAATTAAAATATGTTATAGTAAGTGTTTCACTTTTAGTGTAAGATTTGGTTTTTTTTCTGGTTCCAAGATGGCAGCCCTTCCCTCCCAAAAGGATCTTTGGGTTGGTAAAGATCAGGGGTTAGGGGGCAGGACTTCCAGTCCCAATATCGCAACCAGGGGGCAGGGCAACTGTCAAGGGGCAGAGCTACCCATATGGCCCTCAGCAGCTCATCAAAATTCATTAAGCAGCCCTCCAGCAGAAATAATTGCCCACCTCTGGTTTAGGAAAATTTTTGCAGGTTAGAATGGGGTCCACAAGGGGAGTTGGGATTGGAGCGGCAGCCGGTAGGGAGTCTTTTTTCTTCCCGTTCCCGACTAGGGACAGCTGGTGGTTTGCAGGGGAAGGGTTGATGGCTCCATAGGAAGGTTGCCCAGAGGGAGGAAGTTAGGCAGCTAAAATTAGTCCTGTCAGGGTCAGTGGGGCTGGGAACAGCAGAGCCACCAGGCTGTGGGGGTTGCACTTCAAGGCATTTGCAAAATCAGGTAATCCCTTTCTTTACCTCCTCAAGTGAATGAACTTAGATTGGGCATGCCATTTTTGAAGTGATTTAAGCTCACTATGTACCTATACAATTGGCCTTTTAGATTCACCTAACCCTGTATGTACCCATAACTTGCTGTTCTACCATTTTTCCACCACTTTCATGTCCTCTATTTATATTTTTTCTGTCTTCAAGCTATTCTTCTCCCAAGATCATGTATAAGGATGTCATCTCAGATATTACATTTTCAGATATGATGCTTATTATTTTTTATAAAAGATTTTTTTCATAGATATCTCCTCCTTCCCTAAAGAGATTAAATGCTTCAGATGAGAGGTGACAGGAACTTTTGTTAAATGTAACTTCAGTGATCAGGTGAGGCTTCTGTTTTTCCAAGCAAGCAAAGTAGCATTTTGTTTGTTCAGTTTATTATGGGTATCCAGCCATCTAATATGTTGTTTCTAATGAAGGCATGCAAAAAGTTACTTGTAAATATCAAGATATTTTGCCACTGTGGCAGGCTTTTTCCAACTGCCATACCTAAACTGAGCTAGGGAAAACTGTCTGTTGAAAAGGAGGAGGTGGGGGATGTCTGTGATCCCTCTGCCAGATCCTAGGGTTTTCTGTATACATGGCTAGGTCTTTTCAAGAGACATTATGTGCACATGGTGGGCTTGTGTTAGAGGAAAAGGCAGGTACTCAACAAGTATAATTCGGGTAGGACACTTAAAATGCAAGCATCTGCAAGTTAAAGCTGGTTAAACTGTGACCCATGCCACATGCACTTTGGCACACAGCAAGTTGCCCCAGGTGGGGTAGGGGAGGCTGAGGCCAGCACTGGACTGGCCCCAGCATTCTCACCTAGGGTTCTTGGGGCCTCCTGGGGCTGCAGCTGCAGCAATTCTGCCACCTGGAGCCTGGGTGGCAGCAAAGCATGGCTCCAGGTGGCCCAGCTCTGTTTTTCAGCAGTGCATGCTGGCCGAGCATGCATTGCTCTGGGGGTTTTTTTGTTTTTGTTTTTGGGGGGGGGTTGTTTTTTGACCCCTGGTTATCCAGGGGTCATAAAAGCCTGTGGAAAAAAAACCTGGTGCAATGCATGCTCGGGCAATATGCCCTTGCAGTGCGAAGAACACCAAACTGTGGTATATGGTGCTGCAAACCTGTTTGCTGTGCCACATACTGCACGACCACAGTCATGTGGATGCACCCTTAATGGGCAACTGCTCACATCACATTCTAACTTTAATGCCACATAACATTCCACAGGTTTAGCATGGTTCAAGTGTAACATGTAACTTCACCCTTATGCTAGTTTAAAACTGAAACGTGTATAGGTTCAACCTTGAAACATGTGCATAGACTCCTGGAGAGATTAATTTTGAAGTTGCAACTTATTTATCTCATAGTAACATAAATGGAATTTACCACGTGCATGGGCGGATCTAGGGTTTTGAAAAGGGGGGCACAGATGGTGCAGTGCATCATCACGTATAACACAATTATTCTTCTCTCCAGGTTAAATAAAGAAGCTAGAAACTTTGCTAATAGTATAAAGGCCTAAGTCTGTATTATTCAGTTTAAGATAAAAGCAAAAACAAATATAATTTTATTGCAATGTACATGAATTGCTATACTAGACATTTCTATTAAAAAACTAAACAAACTAGGCACAAATATTTTTCTTCAGTCCTATAGCCATTATAATTAAATGTAAATCTCTTTCAGATTCATAAAACATAATCAAGCCTTCTTGAACATCTTGGCATTGTATGCAATACTTCACTTAAAGTTATTTCCACACCTGAGTTAATGCTTTTAGCCAGTTATAAACAGTTTGCAGGACTGTGAAACAGGAACTTCCAGGAGAAACTAAGAGGCAGCAACGTTTCAGAACAAAGAAGAGCTTGTTTCATAGAATATTAATACCATTAAAAGGAGAGAAGATTGTTAATACCCGTGGAAAGAATCAGATAGACAATAATACAGTAATGCCAACTCTCATGAAATTATCACAAGAGCCACAATTTCTAAGTAAAATTCTGTCTGACTCATGATCTCATGATAGAACTCTTAAATCTTGGGGGTTTTTTTTCGTTTGCCAAATGTAGACCAGTGCCCATCAGGTAAGTCTATGGAGGGGAAGGGGTGGGGGAAGAGGGAAGGAGTAGTGGGGGCAGATTGAGGCCCCCACAGTGAGGGAGTGGGGCAGGGGCTGGGGTGAATGGGGCCCTGGGGCCAGCATGGGTCATGCAACAGTACTGCAGGCAGCTCATCCAGAGGCATGGGGGGCACAGCTCCCCACCACTGCATGCACCCCTGAGGCAGGAATGTGGGGCATGTGCCCCCCAGATTTGTGTGTGGGGCAAAGGAGTGCTGCCTGCTGTGGGCTGGGGCTCTCCACCCTGCTGCCTTTGCCCTGGGAGTCCCGCAATGCCATGTTGTGCCTCCTACTGTCAGGCAGGGAAGGGACGTGTAGTGCAGCCAGTGCACAGCTCCTGGGGCAAAGGCATCAGGGCACAGAGCTCTTGCCTGCAGCAGGCAGCCTGCCTCTGCCCCACGCACAAATCCAGGGGACATATGCTCCCCATGCCTCCCCCGGGGGCGCGTGCAATGGTGGGGAGCTGCACCCCGTCCAATGCCTCTGAATGAACCTCCCGCAGCTCTGTCACAAAGGCTCTCCACCCTGCTGCCTTTGCCCTGGGAGTCCCGCAATGCCATGTTGTGCCTCCTACTGTCAGGCAGGGAAGGGACGTGTAGTGCAGCCAGTGCACAGCTCCTGGGGCAAAGGCATCAGGGCACAGAGCTCTTGCCTGCAGCAGGCAGCCTGCCTCTGCCCCACGCACAAATCCAGGGGACATATGCTCCCCATGCCTCCCCCGGGGGCGCGTGCAATGGTGGGGAGCTGCACCCCGTCCAATGCCTCTGAATGAACCTCCCGCAGCTCTGTCACAAAACCTGCCCTGGCCCCAGGGCCCCATTCATCCCTGCCCCACTCCCTCCCTCACCATGGGGGCCTTGATCTGCACCCTCCTACCCCTGCCCCTCCACAGACTTACCTGCTGGGCACTGTCTGTGCCTGTGTCTAGAAACTGCTAAATGCACAACAGTCTAGCAGAGGTCATCCCAATTGTAACAACAGGTAGGAATTTTTATTTGTTTTTCTAAAGCATTATCAGTTGTAGTAATATGGTTTTTGTATAAATCTCTGATCTATTAGAAGTTAAATAAGTGACTAATGGGATTTATAATCCAATGGTTAATATATCTATATTGATTTATACTTTAAAAATAGCATCTCATGATTTTGAAGAGTTTGACATGATGGGGTTGACAATACAGACGATAAGCCATGAAGTCAAGTGACTCCCTCACTGCTGCCCGTATAAAATGCTGCTGCAACTGCCAGGTGATTGGTTTTAAAATTTGAGTGGACTAGGAATTGAAGGCAGTGTAAATGCACCACTGCACCCCACCTGGATCCACCATGTGTCAACTGCTCTGGGGTAACTCCCTATGCATCCTCTTATTGCACAGGAAGGTAAAAGAGGACTACGCTTCCATCCAACACAATAAGCATACCCATGGGCAGTTAACTGCAGAGCAGCAGACACCTGGTACATATCCACTCCTTTTTGCCTCAAATTTTGTCACACCAGGTCCTCCCTGAAATTCTGTTCTGATGTAGTTCAGACAACCTCATCATTTTAACAATAGCCAAGGGACACAGTGGTCATCGTCCCTTGAATCTGGTTGTGACCTCCAGGTTGACAGCCTATATTCTCTGTTCTGTAACTGTAGCTTTCAAAACATGTAAATTATAGAATACTAGGGAACTTTTTATAACTGTAAATTCATTTTTGTACAGTCCCCGACTGCCAGAAGTCAAGAGAGCAAAAAGGGAACATAATGTAAACCACAGTTCACATGTCTATGCTACAAACCATGAAGACCGTTGATTGATGCAGTGTGAGTTTACCCTCCAGGACACAGCTGAGGTTATTGGTGGGACAGGGAACTGAAGATCATGTTGCAGCTATTGGCATCATTCATGAATTGTTAATGCAGAAGAATAAAAGAATTCACTCAAGGCAATCAATTCCCCTTTAAAAACACAAGCATTCACCCAAAAGAGTGAAAGAAAGCTTAAGTGATAAATTGCAAGAATTGCTTTTACATTTGACACCCATTAGCCTTGTTTTATATTTGGAAAATAGTATCATTAAGCACACTAGACAGTACTTTACCACTATTAACTTAGGAAAAGATTACACTACTACATAAAGAGAACTTTTATTAAATAGGATTTTTTTTCCAGAATATTTAAAGGATTAAAAAGCAAGAAAGCTGTTCTTATTAGCGTGGCCTTTTTTCCTAGATGCTTGCACAAAATGTGTGATTTTTTGCTTGGTAAGACAAAATACTCAGACAGATTTGAAATGAAGTACTCTAATGGAAAGCTTTATTCTGCCTACCAGTACATGCACATGCACATGCACACATGTAACTTGAACAGCATTACCACCTTTCTCCAAAAAAATATCAGTGTAAACATAGCTACTTATTTTTGCATCTGTAAAATTGTTACAGATCGTGATCACCAGGGAAAACTTCTGCATTGTCCTCGTTTAGGCCATTTTGGAATTCTTCAAGGTTAAGACCAAGCTGCACCATGTCCCATATGTCTGCCAATCATGTATGTGTAAACCAAAATCACCTTTCCTGGTGACCTTTTTCCAATACTCCTTTTGCAATACACATCTCAGGCATTCACTCAGTCTTATACTACACTGTCTTGCAAACTGCTCAACAAGTAATGTGATGGAGCTTCAACATTCTGTGAAACGAACTTCCTCACTAATATCCAGAGACAGCTGCATTTTCTACTATCATTTCTAAATACAGGACAGGAAAACAACAGCTTACCATGTTCCATGTCTTACATGGTCTTCAGATCACATTATCCCTTGATTAGCCCTGAGTGGAGGGGAAGAATAAATAGAATGGAAGCAGTGCACTGCACATATAGGCCAAAGGGAGACCTGTACTTGTAAAAGTTTCACACATAAAGAGACCACAAAACATAGAGGTCTTACAGAGACAAGTAAATTACACTAAGTTAAAGAAGGGGGAGGGACTTACTGTGCACCGGCTGTTTTTAAGTAACATTTTTGTGTCTCTACTTCTATCCTGGGGTGTATGGACATTAAACCAGAACCCATTACTCCTGAATGAAACAGCTAAGCTGCCTCAGGTTAACTGCCACTTGCCACAGCTAAGGAGCAGATACACAAGAAAGATGATTCATGGCAAGTCCCGCTCTATGCCCCCTACTCAATGCTCCCATAGGACTATTTTTGTACATACCTTGAGAGCCAAATTGTTTTTCAATTGAAATGAATGACTCAGTGTGACCAAAAGTTGGTGGTTACAGCCTTTTGTGGTAGATTTTTACAATGTTAGTGAAAGC
Organism: Alligator sinensis; assembly: GCF_000455745.1. Taxonomy (NCBI): domain Eukaryota; kingdom Metazoa; phylum Chordata; order Crocodylia; family Alligatoridae; genus Alligator; species Alligator sinensis. The sequence goes on along the minus strand of NW_005841999.1, from coordinate 938,951 downwards.
CAGGCTGCAAAGAAATGTGCATTTTTACGTTTTGTCCCCATGAATACATCAGATTATAATATACAGAACAAGGAAATCAATACTTTATGCAGTTCTACTAAATGAGTTGACAGATAGCCAGGGATATGGGAACAACTTTAAGACTGTGATAGGAACCTCAGCTTCAGCTTTCATTGGAATTAAGTGCTCAATCTTTTTATGGCTACAAACATTAGTAATTACTGCAACTATTGCCACAGTAATAACTACATCACTAAATGCTAGTATTGTTAAACCTTGTTCAAACCAGTGGTTGTAACACATGCTCTTCATTTGGGATAAATATAAGAAACAATTAAGACCATGTATGGAACCAGGTAATTGAAACATTAGGAGCCTTCACTCCTAACAGGGATATGTCACTAGAGTCAAGTGCAAGACACTTGTGTGCAGAGGGATCAGACAGGAATCATCTTGGGATGGTGTGTGTGCCTGTGAAAGAGAAAAGAAGGATCTCAGATGCAAGAAAAAGGAAATAGAAAGGAAGCACCTAGTGCAGCCACAGAAGCAACCGCCCTCAGAAAAATATGAGAGTACATTTGGTGTTAAAAAAGGACTTGGAGCTGTGAGCAAAGAAACTCTATCTTGCTGTTTGATTTCTGATTTATCTGTTTTTTCTTTTGGTAAATAAACACAATTGCATCACATGAACCTGACTCCATAATCCATTTCTTAGCCTAATTAAACAAAATTTGGGGTCCTGCAGATTGGTTTCCTGCTCAGGTCAAAATGGCCGACTATTTTTCTAACTCCCTTGGCTCTTTCTGTTCTAGCCATAACAGTACAACATGAAAATAACTTGACACAAAGAAAAAGTGTGCAGAGCATGTCACAGGTTAATAACAAAACTTAGGGAGAGAGAGAGCAGCAAATCTCCAGCCTGTAGACATGTAGCCAGCTGGGGAGTTTCCTTTATCCAGACTTCCACCACCTGTATGATCCTTTGTGTGTAATCTTTCAACTGCTGGAATCTCCTCCTTTTCCCCTCTCTCTTGTCAAACTCTCCTACCTCATCAGCATTGGCTTAAACAGCTTCTCCAGCCAGAAGAGAAGCTCCTTCCTGTCCCAGGGATGGCCTTCAGGTACTTCTCTTAACCAGGCGCTCAGTCGCAACCATTTTAGTTACAATAGTTTCGCTTTCTTTTATTCCCTCAATAGATTTTCTTCCCCTTTCTTATTGCCAGCAACAGTTCCTGCTTCAGTGTCCCTGGCCACGTCTACATGAGACTTTTACTGAGCAGTAGACTAATCAGCTGCACAGTAAATGTCTTGGTGTCTACACAGGCACCCCTGTGAGACTGGAGTAAACTAATTTACTCCCAGCAGGATAGTACTTGTACTAGTACAAATACATCCTCCTGCAAAGTAAAAAGCTCTGCAGCAGTGAATGTGTAGATGCTGGAGGAGCTGGCTGGGGCATGACAGTGCTTCAGTGTGAGGGCTGCTTGCTGGCTAACCCCACACTGAAGCACCCTCATGACCCAGCCAGCCCCCCTACAACATATTGAGTCCCAGGCTGGCAGTCTGATCCCTTGGGGCTCCCTGCCAGCCAGGGCTACTTTGCCCCAGTTCAACATGCTGAGATCCCTGGTGCACGTGCAGATGCACACCCAGCACCAATAAACTCCAGAGCGATAAGCTCCAGAGCTTATTGCTGCATGTTGATAGGCACATGTAGACAAGCCCAGTTGCCCACTGAGAAGGAGCGTGTGGGAAAAAGTTTAATTCTCACGTGAATGGCTATGGTGAGGAAACAGAACAAAGTACCAACAACTAAGAGATTTAGGGAATGGAGAATAACTTTGTTTTCAGCCCATGATCCAGCCTTCCAGATGTGCCAGCAGGGGAAAAAGTAGGAGATTGTAAAGAAGACGGGAGAGTGTAAAGAAATAATAGGTACTATAGAAGGAGAAACAGAATATGAAGAGATGGGAAATAAAAGAGGAATGTAGCAAGAAGATAATAAGTGGGAAAGGTAAATCGGGGGGGAAGAGAAGGCAATGAATTAAGAGGCACAATGGGGAAGAAAGAGAACTGTGAAGAAAAATGAGAAAACATGGGAGGGGATAACAGAGGAGGAAGTAAAGTAACAGTGTTGGGGAAGAGTGGTGAAAAAGGGAGGGTGTCAAACTTACGGCCCACAAAGCTGTGTCATATGACCTGTAGACCTGGGGATTCAGGAGTGG
>NW_005841999.1:933217-936695 GCF_000455745.1 Alligator sinensis | reverse complement strand
CAGGAATGGGGCCTGCTGCTAAATTCAGCTCATGAAGCCCTGCTCAGCATGCAGGTTGGCAGCAGTGGGTGAGTAATGGCTATTTTAATGCCTATCACCACTCACCACACCACTTGCCCTATGGTTCCCCCCTGGCCCAAGGTGTAGGGTCAGTTTGATACACCTAGAATAGAACGATAAAATAAGGAAGAAAAGACTATTGGCAAAATGAGGAGGGAAGAAAAACTAAGATAATATGTAAAAGGAGAGAGAAAACTATACAAACAAAGGAAAGCAGCAGAACGAAAGAGAAAAGGGAATGTATCTGTAAATAAGGAAACTTACAAAACACTTCCCAGAGACGAGCCTATGAACTCTACTTCATCAACCTCCTGGATATTAAAAATCATAGACTAAATATAGACATTGGATTTATGACACATTATAACCTGCCTTTCATCTGACTCCCCAGGTAACTCTCCACTTTCATCCCCCTTCTCTCTCCCCCGCCCCCCCCCCGCCTGTCTCTCACCCATTGACTCCTCAATCTACATTTTCACTGACTACCTGTCTTGTATGCACACCAGCCCAGCCGCTGGCTTCTTTACTTTTCCTGCCATCCAGGAAGAGCACACACCAACTGCTGTAACTTCCTTAGCCTGAAGGAGGGTTTTTGAACCCGAAAGTTTGCTTAATAATTGTTTCCCAACTATTTAAGTTGGTCTAATAAAAGATATCAGATTCACCCAAAGAACCTTGTCTGCCTGTAAATAGTAAAAGAAAAAGAAAGAAAAGACATTTAAAATAATGAATAAAATGAGATATTTTATGTATTCAGGTTTCATATTTCAAATGCATTGTGGTGAAGCTAACTGACAAAACATCCGTGCTAATTTCTATATTTGTATGTGGAAGTTAATTATGGCCCTGCAGCTCAGGAAAAGCTGCCAGTCTGACCTTCAGTATCATAAAAGATGTGCACCACTGAAGTAGAGAAATCTCTGCTCTGTTAGAAAGGCAAAGCAAAAGGATGCTGGAAATCTTTTCGTTCCCCCTTCCTGCCTGCTCACTGCCCTCCCTTCTCCCCTGTCAAAGCACAGTTTCTAACATGGAGTGCTATCTAAATCCATCTCCTCTAACATGCAGTATGAATGAAAGCACACTCGAATAATGGAGTCTTTCCCTCTCAACCACTGTTGTGTGGAAGGATAAGCTGGAGCTGCAATTTACCCTAGGCAATGAAAATGTATTGTCTTTATCATTACTTAGTTTATAGTGGCACTAAAGGCTTCAACCAATACTAGATCCATATTGTGCTAAATTTTATATAGTCACACAGTGAATGACAGTCCCTGCCCCAATAGCTTTGCTATCTAAATAAACAAAACAATCTAGAAAAAAGAAAAGCACACATTCACTCTATTTCACAGGAGCAGACAGATAGAGTGCTTTCAAAAGAAGTGAATTGCACAGAGAGAAACAGGAAATCCATGGTAAAACCATGAACAGTTCTCTTCACTCCCTGTTCCCAACATCTAATAGGGCTCTGCGAAATTTTGCCAGCTGTTTGGTTTTCACGTTGTTTCGACTCATTTCAAGCTTGAAACAGCAAAATCAAAATGAAATGAAAGGCTTCAAAACAGGCTCAAAATAAAACGAGGGCACTCAAAATGCTTCAAAAGTTTCAAAATGTTTCAAGTTTCGAAGCTGGGCTTGCTTGCAGGGAAACAGAAACTAAGGAGAGGGAGAGGGAAGTGGGGGGCAAGACTGCTCTGATGTTGACTGTGTAGCTAGCCAGTGACTGTGATCCTTCCCTGAGGTCCCTTCCAATCCCAGTGCTCTGGGGGAGGGATGGAAAAACAGCATAAAAGGCATTGTTTGAACCGAGCTTTCTCTGTTCTTTCACACTTACATGTGACACAAGTTTTGCTTTGAACAGTTTGAGGTGCAGTTTCCTATAAACCCCTCCACGTATCTCCTTGAAATTTGGCAGGCTTCATGGCCTCAGCAGGGGCTACCATCCCTGCAGTTTTCACCCCACTGCATCTTAACACACACACATGACATGAGTTTTGCTTGTCAGCAGCTAGACATGCAGTTTCCCCAAAATCCATGTACCTATCTCCTTGAAACTTGGCAGGCATCATGGCCTCACCAGGAGCTACCATCCCTGCAAGTTTCATCTAAATCAGGCAAGAAATTACAAAGTTATAGGCAGTTTTGTGCTTCCCCATTATAGCCTATGGGCAAAAAGTCGAAATAGTGTCAAAACAATGAAACAGTCTCAACAAAATGAAACGGAACAGCGCTTCGAAACAAAACAAAACTCAGTCCCATCAAAATGGAAGTCGAAACGGAGCGGTGCTGTTCCTCACAGCCCTATCACCTAACCACAGACCTTCAGGATATATCTCAATAGGCATACCAAGTACTTCATAGCTTTCACATCTTAGCCCCTATCCACTGAATAACTCTGAAACCAATAATTCTTTGATGGCAGCAATATTTCTGATCACTTCAGTGGGTCATATCACCTAAATTCATGCTTAAACACCACTATGCACCTGATCTATATTAGATAGCAATGGCTCCTTTCCTTGTTAAAAAAAGTTCATAAATGTTTTAAAATTCAAGTCCATCTGTAAGTGCAAGCCTTCTTAAATTATACTTCTTTACATTCTGCATCAGATAGCTTCAGTAAAGCTTTGCTTCCCTCCTCTTTGTATCTGCATGCAAAAAGTTAGTTCATCATCCATTACGATTACAAAAAGGTATTTTCTAGTATGGCAGTATTTTGTATAAAGAATTGTATTAAGGTTTTTTTTGTAACCACTCAGGAAAGGTATTAACTGCACTCACAGATACATGTCAGATGAATATTAAAGTGATTTCAAGTTGTCTGTCTGTATATATTAAATTTATGCTCAATTTTATCATTATAGCACACACACCCCCCTCATTTTCAGGTGTGCAAAGAGAATGAGCAGTACTTTTTCCCCAGCAATGCGTTTGTGCAACAGTACAGTAAAGTCTTGTTCTTTTGCATCTCATTTTCTCTTACACCTTCCCCAAGACTTATTCAAGTCATCCCTAGACTGATATATATATATATTTGCCCATCAAGAATGATGCAGGGGCCGGAGGGGATGGATCCCTATGTCCATCCCTGCTCTACGCCCACCTCCCTCCCAGCACTTCAGGTCTGACCCCACTCCCCCTCTCCCCTCTGCTTAGGGTCCAACCCCTCCCCCACTCCTCCCCCTGCCGCTTCGGGTCTGACCCCACTCCCCCCCACCCCACAGGACTTTCAGTCTGACCCAGCTCCCCCCGCAACTGCTCTAGTCTGGCCCCTCTCCACCCCATACCCCTGCCACTTTGGGTCCAACTCCAAACCCCCTCCCCCTCACTTCTTCAGGTCTGGCCCTGCTCCCCACTGCTCCCCTCCCCCCCATCACTTTGAGTCCAGCCCTGCTCCCCTCCTCCCACCTCTGCTTTGGGT
>NW_005841999.1:909777-933207 GCF_000455745.1 Alligator sinensis | reverse complement strand
ACTCCAGGTCCACCTAGCCCACATCTGCCTGCCTCCCCACTCCCCTCCCTCCCTCCCTGCCCACCACCTCCCCGTCCCTGCTGGCTGTTCTGGGGTGCATCCAGGCCAGGCAGCAGGGGGGTACCACCACCATAATCCCCCACTTCACCCGCAGGCAGGGAGGTGGGGGGGAAGCCCTGATGCTCGGGTGGCCAGGGGGTTTTTCCCACTGGCAAACTTCCCTGGCAGCGGCGCAAACTTGGGCCTGCGCAGCCTGGGCTGCCCAGCCAATCACCACCCACCCGCCCTCTTGGTGGTGCATATTCAGTTGGCCAGAAGCATTACAGACAGGCAGACAGACCGACTTAGCCTTTTATTACATTAGAATATATATATAACATTTGCAACTGTCATTTGATTGGCAGTAAAGATAATGTTGGGTGTTAAACAATTTGAAATAATGTAAGTCACAAATCTGCAGAATTTAGTTTATGGATTACCTGTATTAAACTACATAGTATATGTTGTGAGTTATTTTTTCATAAGTCTTTACCCAAAACGTGCTTATAATAGAATGGCAGGTGGAAATAGTTTCCTCTTCTGATAAATGTGCCTTTATCTCTTTCAGCAAGAATATACTAGTGTATCTTGCCCTTTCTCTGATATTTAGATATAAATTAGGAAATGCAAATGAATGGAAAAGAAAGAATCAATGGGTCAGATGCAATCAAAGACATAAATATTCACAATGATTTCCTACTTTGTCTAAAGGAAAATCAGTTATGGAAGTGGCTTTCTTTTTATGCATTTTAATTCAAATAAAGTCAAATACTACCAAATGATTATGGTGCTGTGTTGTGTGTAACTATGTGTACTATGTTCTGTATCTAAGTTTTCACATGGCCCTTATCACCATGTCATCTGCACATGAGCTATATTGGACAAAACTGTAACTTCCCCACCAATGAGTGGAGAAGATCTATTGCTTGAGTTAGACAGGAGATCAAACCAGTTGGTCACTGAGACTTTATGAATGACAGTCTTATTCAAAAACAAAGGGAGGAGGTCAATTCATTTAGTTGTAATGAGTGCTATAAAATGACCAGTCACATCCTAAAGCATCTCTTCCCTAAAATACATTTCCTATGTTACAAACACTTCCTCTTTCACTTATTGTATTGAAATCCCTCATTGCCCAGTATTATACTAACTCTGCCTGGTCTATTGTATTGTGATAACACCCCCTTACCCATTGTATTAGATTGGTACCTCCTTGGCTATAATAAGTATGAAAAAAATTCAAGGTTTAACTCATCAAATGGAACTTTTCAGTGACTTATTAAAAGAACCCCTGCAGTATTATAAAACACAGATTTGCTGTCATCTAGCTAAAAGATCACTTTAGAAACCTTCATTTTATATGTGTAAAGACAATTTCTTTTCCTGAAACTCTTTGATTCTTTCCTGAATGAAATCAAGTGTTCTAAAACTTTTTGAGGAACCCAAAGGCTCCTTTCTATACTATGGAAAGTAAAGGACTATGAAGTTCTCATATAATCATCACATAGACTCTTTTCAATGTGCTGATAGAAATGATCATTCATTACATACTGCAAGCTTTTATAAAACTGAATAAAATCTGGGAATAGAAAACTGAGAACCGTGCACTTCTTGATCATGAACAGTCAGGGGAAGATAAGCCACATAGAAAGCTGTCCCTGAGATTGTTAATGAGGTTAGTTTAAACTCTTTTTCAAGAGTTCTTACCTAATGAAATGAGAGAGAGAAAGGAATATAGAGGGAAATAGCTTCCCAGTTAACATTGCCTAAACAGATATACCTCCAGTGTTATGTCTTGTACTTTGAAAGTACATAGTAACTTTAATTTATAAGAAGTGAGCCACTTAGCTTATATATAGTCAGCACACGCTTTTTTAACTTGTAGGCCCTCTCCTCCTACCATGGGTTATAAATTATTCCCAGAGTTACTTGTATACTACCACCACAAGCGAATCAGGTTCTTGGACTACTTTCGAATATATAAATGCTCTTCTCTCACTGTCTCAAGCTCTTAATGTGTAGTGTTGAAACATAGCTGTTTTTCCAATTTAGAGTCTATTTTGGAATGTACACTTAAGTAAGTGTTAAGTGCAGCAAGTTTCTAGTGACCTGCACTTATATTAGACTGTCAACCAAGAAGTTGTATTTGGATCATTTTACTTTTTTCAGTAAAAGTGCCAAGGTTAGAACTGTGAACATACTCCCAAGGGCATTTAAAACAGATAGCTTCTCCCTAGGATTTTTGTGGGTGTGTGTGCATCAGCCCAAATTGGGTAGGAAGGAAAGAAAGTCGTTGGACTGAAGTCTTCTAGCCTTAATCCGTGAAATAGACTGGATGCCTAGGAGACACCATCAATGCTTGCATGAAGAATGGTACATATTGTGTGCTCCTATTGCCCACCAGGCAATTTGAAGAAGGATTAATCTCTTTGCACCAGACTGCTACAGTGTTACACTGCTTCTGACTCAAGTTTGTGCTTATTTGGCACAATTTGGCTCTCAGAATAAGGACAAATATATAAATGTAAAAAAGGAGGGAAAACTCTTGCTCAGGAAAATACCACACTGTAGGAATATAAATAAGCTAAATTGCCCTAACTTTGACCCTTGATGAAATAGGGTTAAAGCTGGAGCAGTTTTGCTATGCTTGGGTACATGTACATGAGAGTTTTTTACTCTACAGCAGTGCACATGTAGACTCTGCCCTGGCTGCCTGAAGCACAAGAGTGCTTCAGTGCAGAGCCCCAGGCTGAAACAGACTTGTGCCCTAGCAAGCTCCTCTGCAGTATGTTGTGCCCTTGGGTATGAACAAATGTTCATGCGACCCATTTTAGTTCAAACTGACTAAACCTAAACCTAGGAGTGGTGCAGCAGCCACAGAGGCAGCTGGAGGTAAGTAACTCGGGGGTGGGGGGAGATGAGGCAGAAAGGGACTGGTGGAATTGGGGGGGAGGGAGATTGATGAGGCCAGGGAAGGGGCGGGCAAATTGCAGCCCATGGACTAGATCCAGCCCACAAGGCAATTTCACTGTCCTGCAAGTGGGTGCTCACCAGTTTGTATCTGGCCCAGGCCACAGCTGCCCCTGCTGTGTTGTGTATGGGGCTGACCCCTGTCCACTCCCACTGGGGCATGAGGGTGCACTCTAACCCTTGTGCACAGGATGACTCCAGCCAGCACACAGCTTCCAGGGAAACTGTTCGGCTCCCCACACCTCCAATGGCTGCTCCTCCTGTCCCTGCTGCAGGAACCCAAACATCAGATAGGGAAGCAGGGGCAGGCAGGGGGAAGCTGCAGCTGGGTGCGAGTGTGAGGCCGCGGCTAGTGGAAGCAGGAAGCCTGTAGTGCAGGGCCTATATGCAATTGGGTAGCAGGAGCACGGAGCCTGGGTTGTCCCAATTCCATTGGGTGAAGCTCCCCGCAGCTCATGTGCAGCTCCTGGGATTCGCACACCAACAGGGACAAGCTCCACATGATGGAGCTGGTGACTTTCCCCACTTCTTCCTGCCATATACAGCTCCTAGGATTCCACAGAAGTGGTGGGGAGCCCTACACAAGGGAATCAGGCCAGCTCAGCCCTGCTCCCTGCTTCCTGGCAGAGTCCAGAGAGCTGCACATGGTGGCAGGGAGTGTGGCAAGGCTGCCAGCTCCATCACATGTGGCTCCTCCACTGTGGCACGTGGCTCTGGCCAGGTCCCGAGAGCTGTCCATTCACTGTGAGGATCCCCACACAATGGAGCGAGTGGCCTAGTTCCACTCCCTGCCACCATGTGAACCTCCTAGAACTGGCTGGAGCCACCTGCCACCGAGCTGACGGCGGGGAGGCGGGGGGGGGGGGGGGGGCCCCGCCTGTGCAAGCCATGAGCACTGCAAGGGCCCGCTGCTGCTGCTACTGGTGGTGGATGTGTGCCATGGAGGGTAGCATGTGGGGGGGTCTCCACATGCACACCCCACTACACCCACACACATACCCACATGCCCCCACACCCACACCCTCTCCCACAAACTCCACACCCCCATACATAAACATACCCTCCTCACACACCCTCCCCACACACACACAACACCCCCCACACCACCCACAAACCCCAAACATATACCTCCGCACACTCCCAAACCTCACCTACACCCCACACATGCACACCCCACAACCCACATGCATCCATGCCCAGCCACATCCCACACACATCCCACACACAATATACGAAAGTATGACTTTATTTTGAACTATTAGGCAATCACCACTATATACACTATGAAAAAACATATAAATCAGGACAAAATATATTTTAAATAATATTAAAATATATAATAGCAGATGTTTGATTTTTAGCATATGATTTGTTTTTTTTCTGGTTCCAAGATGCCTCTCCCTCCCCCCCACCAATGAGTACTTCCAGAGGCAAAAGGAGGGACTTCCAATGGCAAAGGTCAGGGGTTGGGGTGGCAGGGCTACCCTTGTGGTCCTCAACAGGCCACCAAAGTCATTAAGCGGCCCTCCAGTTGGAGTAATTGCCCACCCCTAGTCCAGGGGGACTGATCAGTTTGCAATGGGTCCATGGGCTGCCAAATCATGGTTACAGCAGAGCCCCAGGGCTGGGGTGAATGGCTGGGTTCTCCCAGCCCTAGGGCTGTTCTGTGAACATGTGCAAATATTCACTAGACTGGGTTAGCCCATTTTAGATCGGGGCACCCAGGTCAATTTGAAGTTAATTCACTTCCTGATGTGAGCTAACTGAGATTGGGTGAGCCATTTTGGGGGTAATATAAGCCCTGTGAATGCCTGAAACAACTGGGCATGTACATCAACCTAACCTTTGTGAGGTCAATCTATAACACTTGTACATACTCCTAGCCTCAGTATTGCTCACTTCTTTCCCTGATGATTTTCTTTTTCTCCAAACTACCCACTGCCCAGATGTAGCCATCTTAAAGCTGATTCTTCACTAAGCCAATGCTGTAAGACAAGAAGTAAGCTGACAATGCTTTGCTTCCTCCTCCCCCCACCAACAAGCTTCTAAGGAAAGAGCAGAACGTACCCAAGTCAAATTTTTTTCCCCAAGCTAGAAAGCCAAGAATGGGGAGAAAAAAAAACATGGTTATCTGCAGGCTCCAGAGATGGAGCAACTTTAATAAACAGAACTGTATCTTCAGTTTGGATTGATTTTTTTCTTTGTCTGCTTCTGCTATGCCTGTCCTAAGAGCAGGATTAGTTTTAACCAACAGTTTTTCAAAGCCAGCATTTAAGATTTAATCAGGATTTTCTCAGCCAAATTATTCACAGCCTCATAGCTATTCTCATGGGTACTCTCTACCCTCGTCTCCCAGTCATTTCTACAAAAACCATGTTTTGTATCCTAAATAATCTTCCTGTGAAAGAGGACATCTGCTTTTTGTCTCCAAGGGGTGATCCTTGGCATTGTCTTCCTCGTCCTAAATAGGCCTAGATGTATGTTGACGCAAACTTCCACCCCTTCAAAGGATTGTCAACAAATCTCTCCTTTTATTTTGTTTGTGGCTGACAGACCTACTCCCACTTGCTGTATCTTCAGAAGCAGTGCAAGATGTCAGAATAATTCTAGGAATAATAGCAAACATTTTCTTCGTGTTGAGATATTTCTAGATGTGCACAGAATATTCTCTGTTTCAATACTTTAAACATATAGCTTCATTAATTATCAGCTGAGCTTCTAAGGTTGAATCCATTCCTGTGGTTTCAACTGTAGTGTAGACAGTTCTATATTTTTCGAGCTGATTAACCACTAACTTACGGGCATGGGGGTTGCTTTATTCAGCAAATGCTTTGCAAGCCTTGAGCTCATAACCTATTTGCTTGTCTTTTCTTTTTTCTTGTTTCCCAGGTGACTGGTCTGGCTTTTCAGACTGTACTCTGAGATCAGTTTCTTTTCCATGCTTCATTAACATAGAACATTTGTTACCCTCTTTTGAGACATTGCCTAAGTATTGGCTTGTGCACAACCATCACTCCCTTTTATCTTTCTATATATTTTCCATGGCATTGGGGGAGTCAAAATTTATAGATGCAGTTGCTGATGTGTTTTCACATAGAGAATATTTTTTTTCACAGCAGTGTGTCTCATAATTTATTTTTCATTGTTGTTACCAGACAGTAACAACTTTTGCACCTGAAAGATCAGACTTACCAGACTCCTCCACAGCTTCTTATAGCAATGTTGCTTTGTGGACTGGCTATTGGGAGATATTGAAAGAATGCAAGTTCAACACCTTCCAGCAAGATACTGAATTATACAGTATCAACTTCAGCATTCAACCTGAAATCAGAACTTCCCCTGATTCTAATGAGTTAGGCACTGCAAACCCTGCAAGCTACAAATCAGTCTCATGCATTGCTGAATTTTAAACAACCTATTGAAGTCTCTGAAGTAGCAGCTTATGTCTTCAAAAGAAAACCAAATTATATTTCCAATCTTTCTCTAACTACAGTTACTAATCAGTAGCCAAACTTTCATTAGGACAAACTGGTCCTAATTGTCATCACTAGTGACAATCAGATGAAGGGGAAGGTGAAAAGGCCAAAGAAGCAGCATTTATATCAAGATGTTTGTGTAACTTGTTAGTGTCAAGCAGCTTGTTTGTACCAGGTTGGACCATGGACAAATCGCATTTGTCCATGCATATGCTATGCAAACTAAAGAAATCAAGACCTAGTTCTACATAAGATAGGTGCCAACTTCCTGTTTGCTTCCATTTTTGCTTTCTTGCTTTTTAATGTCACTGGGCACATCTACACATGCATATTAATGTGACACAATAAACTCCGGCACAGTTTGCTCCAGAGTTTATTGCTCTCAGGTGCAGTGTTTACACATACACCTGGGACCTCGGCATGTTGAGCCAAGGCCCTGCAGGCCAAGCTGATAGGAGGCCCAGGGAGTCAGCCTGTCTGCCCAGGGCTGCTTCAACCTAGCTCAACATGCTGCAGAGTGGCTGGTTGGGGCACGAAGGTGCTTCAGTGTGGGGCTAGCCAGTAAGCAGCCCTCACACTAAAGCACCCGCATGCCCCCACCAGCCCTATCAGCATCTACGCATGCATTGTGGCAGAGTAAATAATTCCACCCTAGGATAGTACTTGTATCTGGCACTACTAACCTACAGCAGAGTTAATTACTTTACTCCAGCCTAATAACTCTGCACGTGTAGACAAATGACACTTTGCTATGGAGGGAATTAGGCAACTCCACAGTAAGTGTCTCATATAAATACACTCACTATCTCCAAAAATTCTGGGAAAGACATTTTGAATCCTGAAGCGTGTAATAGATATATTTGAGGGATTTTTAGGCTTTTACCATTTAACTTCTTTTGCCGTTTGTAACTCCATGGTTATTATGTATGATTTGGGCAAAGTGAATTGGTATGCATCCTACTATAAAAAATAATGAAAATACATTTGTTACACTAACCAACTTCTTCCTGAGTGGAAAATTAGAAACAGTGGGCTAGATATTCAACTGAAGTAAATTGGCATAATTCTGCCAATTCAGTGGAGTCATGTCAATTTTCCCCAGTTGAAATTCTAGGGCATGAAAGCCTACAATACAATACCGTAAATTGTCAGAGATAAAGGTAAAGAGTAAAAACACTATAAACCTCATATGGCAGGACATCTTTCTGTTTATCTCTGTCCATTGCCTGCCATGTAGAGTCATACAGGTTGATAGTATTATCAAGCTTTGGTTTCTGGAATCAGTATTATTTGCACCTTGTTTCAGAAACTGGCACAGAACAAATCAGAACTTGCTTTCCCAGGTATTTGCCTATATAGCCAAGAAAAGAATAATCCTGCTAGTACTTTCCCCAGAGAGGTAAAAAAGGAAATGAATTTAAATGTTACAGCATCTCTGTACCAAAAACTGAGAAACCGGATAGTTGCTGAAATAAGGATCAGCCTTAAGGGGCTTCTAAAAATGTGCTGAAATTTCATGTGTCAAGGCCAGATTTTGCCCTACAGATTTTGGAGCAGTGTTTTATTCCTGGAAAAGTCCCATTGAAGTTAAAGAGACTTCTCAAAGAGTAAAGCATAATACTTATCATGTGCTTGATTTAGCTCCTGTTATAGCCAGTGGACACATTTACATGAGATGCTACATCCGTGTAGCTCACTGCTATGGTGACATAGCATTAGTGGGCACAAACTGTGGCACAGATGCTACTGCACAGTAGCAATGAGATGCTGCGCAGTACCTGCTAAAAATAGTAGCCATGAGGCATTGGGACTGTGCAGTAATGTAACTTAAGCAAGTACTAAATGACTGCACAGTAATAAATGTGCAGTCCAGTGCACGTGTAGACACGCCCAGGGAAGAGTCCCCGCAACTCCAATGATCAGGCTTTGAAAACAGGATTGGCAGAATTTGGCCTTAACCTTTGGATAGTTATAAATTAGGATGTGAGCTTGGTTTGCATACAGCATGGAGCAAAATGTACCATTCTGTCAATCCATAGATGCTTCTCAAGCAAATCCCGGGATATCATTCTCCCCTTGTACTCGGCCTTGGTGAGGCTGCAGCTGGAGTACTGCATCCAGTTTTGGGCTCCATAATTCAAAAAGGATGTGGAGAAGCTTGAGAGAGTCCAGAGAAGAGACACGCACATGATCAGAGGTCAAGAAAACAGACCTTACAACAACAGGCTGAGTGCTATGGGGCTCTTTAGCCTGGAAAAGCACAGGTTCAGGGGTGATCTGATGGACACGTATAAGTATATCTGGGTGACCACCAGTATCTGGGGGAACATTTGTTCACCAGAGCACCCCAAGGGATGAGGAGGTCGAACAGTTATAAACTACTGCAAGACCGTTTCAGGCTGGACATAAGGAAGAATTTCTTTACTGTCCAAGCCCCCAAGGTCTGGAACAGCCTGCCACCGGAGGTGGTTCAAGCACCTACATTGAACACCTTCAAGAGTAAATTGGATGTTTATCTGGCTGGGAGCCTATGACCCCAGCTGACTTCCTGCCCTTCGCGCAGGGGGCTGGACTTGATGATCTTCCAAGGTCCCTTCCAGTCCTAATGTCTATGAAAACTATGAAATCTATGAAATGTCAAATTTCATCTGCCCTACAAAAAAGGAAGACCTTTTTGGCAGAGCATTGTTCTATGCCATCCATTCTAATGGCAAGAAGCAGACATCCTTGGTAGGAGAGGAGAAAATTTAAATAACTAGGACACAATATAGGCATGAGCTATATAAAGCAAATCTGAATCTCACTACAAATTCACCTGGGGGATTGTTCAGGCCCATCTCTTATACTGAAAAACAGAACTAGATATATTCCTGATGATCCCAACCCCCACCCCCTGATAAATCAGTGAGTTAATACCAAGAATAAATTTGTCTCGTATTATTTATGACTGGTACCATTTTTGATATTGCTCAGTCTTGCAAGGAAAACTTTGAATCATGAACTAGCCATGAGCTGACAATTATAATTTAAAGACTTTTAGCACTATACAGTATATTCCTATGGGTTTAAACTTGCTTGGTTAATAATACGAAAATCATTTCTGCATTTCACATTTTGGACTGAAACAGTCTAAAACAGAGGAAGGAATAATAACTAATTTAAAATATAGCAGAAATAGTGTTTTTTTTTCAATGCAACAAGTTTCTTCTAAATTAATTAAACGTATGGCACAGTAAGTATTAATTAATTCATTTCTGTGCTAGTGATCAGATTAATTTTAAAATTAAATTGTGTTCATCTGTATTGTCATCTTTTTATATGATTACATCCTGGAGTTTTTAAAATCAGAACAGTAGATCAAATGCTGGTAGGTGATTTTGCATTTTTTGAGGGTAAAGTCAATGTCTATTATTTGAATTGGCAGAAATATGTGTGCTGCTTTCTTCGGAGCTATAAACTGCTTATCTTATCTGGCCTCTGACCTGGTGTCACAGTGACCCAGCACTATGAAACGAAGGCATCATACTCTTCATACGTTCTGCCCCTAAGCAAGATTATATTGAATTTGTAATGTAGTATCATAACCTCCTTTGGCTTTCAGTAATACAGGGAAGTTTTCTATATTGTACAACTAGATAGGCCTGATTTGCTATTCTGTTACAATGGTTTTATAGTGAGATGAAATAGAGATTCAAGCCCAGGGCCTACAAAACAAGAAAAAGATGTAAAAGCCCTCTCTGAGAAACACTGTTCTGTGGAACAGGAGCAGTGGCTTCATTTAGAAAGCACCTAGTATATTTGGGATGGTGATAGAAAGAGAGAAATAATTTATTTGCAAAGTAGCATAAATCTACCCCATGTTCGGATAAACAAATAATAAGCAAGTCTAAGTCCTTTCTCAGAAGACTTTACAATCTTAGAGCCCTGCATGGGATTTACCAAAGAAGAGAGGGTGCACAGGGAATTCCTTTCTTCCTTACACAGTTTTGCCAGGGGCACACAACTAATTGGTTCCTGTGCTGTCACAGGGTAAGAAGGGAGTCACGGCCACACCTTCACAAAGATGGGTGCGTTATGGAGGAGTATGTGCTCCCTTTTACAGTGGCTGATGGACTGTAGTCAGTGTGTGGGACTCGCAGGGACTCCTGTGAAAGCTTGTAAAAGAAGCCATTCTGACATGCACCGAGTCCTCCTTTTTGCTTTACTGCTATGGCAGACAATAACTCCCCAACCATCTCTGCACCTACCTGCTGCAGGGGATGGTGAGAAAAGCTTAACACTTAATACACCCATGCAAAGTATATAAGAATAAAACATTACACCAACATTTCTTTCCCTGAGGTGTGTATAATCCACAGTAATCACAGACATTAATGCAAATATAAGTAGTGCCCCTGTGTATATAAGAACACTATTTGGATGCCATGCATTTAATATCCTACTTCCATAGTGACCATGTCATTACCGAAATGAATTAGGAAAAGTTATATTTGCCTGGTATAGCTAAATTGCAATGTTACCCATGTCTCATTATCAATGCCACAGAGACTACCTGACCATGTAGTCTAAAGTAGAGTGAAGGTGAACTTGTAGCAGGTATCTTCTAGTGCAAAAGAACTACATAACATCACTAGCTCTCCTTATTCAAATGAGCTGCCTGGCACTTACCAATACCCAAAGACTATCTAAAGGAAGAAAGGAAGGCAGAATGGAAGGGAGGAAGGAAGAAAGGAAGAAAGAAAGAACTGTAGCCACGTTGTGAGATCTGTAGTCATGCTGTTGATGAAAGTGATGGTAATGAATAACGAAGTTCAACAGCAACCATAGTGATGGTGAGATTTGACATCACTAGAAAATAGCAGAACTGAAATGTGTCAAAACATCTATTTTCAAGTGGAAAAGATTAGGTTTTCAATTCTGTTCTCTCTCTCTCTCTTCCCGCCACCTCCCTTTGTCTCTGGAAATGACCAGAGGTCTCAGAAACTTTGCCAAAATTGCTACATCTCCATTAAGCATTTTGGCTTCAGAATAGAATATTCTGATGGAAAAATCATCAAAATTCTATCACTCAGCTGTGCCGAAGGCACTGCATGAATGACCCTTTTCATTGTCCATGTTCCAAAAGAAAAAAGAAATAATAAATAATGTTGCCACCAATTTAACTGTGTAGACTCGTAGTCCAATTCCTGCTGCTTTAACTTCATTGGTATCATAACAGAATAAAAGTGGAGTAGCAATGGAGAAGCTGACCCCTCTAGTGCATAGAATGGCATTCAGAACAGCAGAAACACCTTTTAAACAAGCAAATATAGCAAAATCCCTCTGCAAATGCACTAGAATCAGCATCTGGCAGCTTGGCTCAACCCAGAGTATATGTTGGTTGACCAGAGGCAGCAGAAAGAATGCAAATGTTATCTGGGTGGCCACACAAAAATTGTGGCTACACAATACTTTTACAATTTCTCATCAGGCAAATATTAGATATGCAAAATATATTATTTATTTATGTAGTTTTAAATATTTCCTTATATTTACAAATTGGGCAAAACTGAAAGTTAAAATCACTTAGCTTAGCCATCTGATTCTATCCATTTCAACCGACTGCGGTTGCTTGGGAGCTGTTTTGCTAATCCCCACTTTGTCACTAGACAGTGTTTTAGCAGGATGGAAATGCACCATAATTCAACAACATGAAAACAGAACAAGGAGGGTGTGGGGCTATCGGCAGCAGTCCAATAATAGATAATGAGACTCTGGTACCCAAGCAGAATGTATTATGTAAAGACAATGGCCATGTGGAAGAAATTGTTCTAATCAAGTTAATTATGCTTTATTCATGTTTCATTTATGGCGCAAGTACCCTGTAAATTCAGAGCATCTTAGCTCATTATATTGCCATGCAGCTTTCTAAGTACATGCCGCGCTCATGCTTTCTGTAACTGGCTCCGCAACAGTCCATGTTACATGTGTTGCTGTGGAAATGGCACGAGAATACTAGTAGCATTATGAACTTCTTTTTTTAAGAGTGCTCCCATGAGATTTCCTCTGCTATTTTAAAATTCTCTTTTTCTCTCTGCTTATATTTTAGCAATCCTTATACAGCTGGCAAAGAGACTGTGAAAAGAGGAACATTTCCATCTATCATGAAAGCAAGCACCAACAGGTTTGTTTGTGTGGATTTCTTTAATTGTATATATTGTGGGGTATTATGATGGTGTTCATCTCCACACCATCTGAGTTCCTGAAAGTATTTAAGATACGTAGCATTGGTTTTAGAAAGCACTGCTCTTAGACATACTCTTTTTCATCTGATTCCCTAAATTGGTAGGTTATTTGTTTTTAAATTCAGAGTTGGATGTCATTCTAACATGACTGTTTTGGAGAAATACTAGTTTAGGCTAACACTCAAAGTCTTTAGCAAACTTTAATTATGTCTTTCATTTACCTGTTGAATTTATGTGTATTTATGTGTGGTCTGCCAGGCTGCCTTTTGACAATACCAAAGGGTGTAGTGAATTTTTGGACTCTCTCCTCAACCCCAGGGAAACCATCTCACATGGGGGTGGAAGGGAATAATGAAGGGGAAGGGAAGTGAGGGGTAAGGGAAGAAATGAACAGTTGATGAACTCAACATAGGGCAACACCATATGTTGTTATCTCAGTTAAGTATCTAATATTTGGGTTCTTATACAAATTTACCACAAACTTTGACCCTTTCAGGTTTCACCTGCCATTAAGAGTAATGCAAATTTTTCATTATCAGATTATAATGAAGCTATTTATGTTTTCATCTTTATAATAAATCCTTTTTAATATAAAAATAATTTTACCACTATATTAAAATGTACATGTGGCCATTCTCCATTATTCCAGTTTTGGGTTAAGTCTCTGTTAAATTAATTACCTCACTTACATTGTTTCAATATTCTGTACTGTTGTACAGCCACGCTGATTGGAAGAGTAATAGAATCATGATAGCAGAAGCAATAGAATTCCATATGTTACGACTCCAAATGTATTCTGTTGCCTCTCTCTATATAGCTGCTTTTTCATAGCATGCAAACAATATGACTCCAGGGGAATTTTTTCCTTTATAAGAAATGACCTTGTATTTTCTTAAATACTTCTTCCAAAAATGACCATTGCCTGAGATCATACAAACAAAGAAGCATGAAGACCACCTATCATTTTGAAGAGACAACATCCAGGAAAACATAACATGCACTTGATGTTTCAGGGCAGATGTTGTTCTACTGTTTGAAATGGCATGGAACCAATTTCCAAAGTATAACTCTATCATGACAATTCATTAATTTATCCTGCATATTTTTTAAAAAGATATAGTTTGAATAGATGAAGATATTTTGTTTTTGTCCACTAGAACATTAAGATTGCATACAATAAGTATATCCAGACACACACACACACACACACACACACACACACACATATAGATATCAATGAAGGAAAACTGGCAGAAAACATATGATGAGGGCACTACTGTTTGTATATCTTTATTACTGCTTACCCTTAAAGTTCTAAACAATGTTTAAATCAAACTTTCCCTCCATAAAACGAGAGAGAGAAAGAGAGAGATTATCTAGATTATATAAAATCAGAATATCCAGACACAGAGAGAGAGAGAGATAATAGATAGATAGATAGATAGATATCCATCTTGAGATCTATATATCGATTATATATGTAGATATATTAGATGCTGATATATAAATATAGATAGATAGATATGTGTGTATCTGAATATTCTTATTCTGTCATCTAGATAATATATATATATGTATGTATGTATAGGTGAGTATGTATATGTGTGTATATATATGTATATATGCATGTGTGTGTGTGTGTATCTTTTGTTTTATGGAGGACAAGTGTGATCTAAACATTGCTTAGAACTTTACGGGTAAGCAGTAATAAAGATATACAAACAGTAGTGCCCTTATCGTATGTTTTTTGCCACTGTTTTCCTTCATTGATCATCTATTCAACTGCAGTAGTGAGGCAGTACTTGATGCTCCATCTCTGGACCTCAATGCCATCTACCAAGTAAATGACATAGCTGCTGCTAGGCAGAACAATACACAGATGATTGTGCACTACACATTTGCATCAGGTTATTCTGCATAGCTGACTGCTCCATGTACTCCACAGAAAAACTTCATCTCAGGTGCACTGGCACAGCAATAATAGGCTTCATTATTCCTGCAGTCGGGCAGCACTACTCCAGGTAAATGGAGTAATAAGGTATAAAGAAGGCTGTTTGATGGGGATCACGGTAAATAATTTCTCGGGATCAGAACTAAGGGCCTTAGACCTGTAGCTCTGGTTTTATTCTTCTTATTTCTAATGAATTAGAGGCCTTTCTCCTATGGATGTCATTTACCTGTCTGCATGAGCACTTTACTAGCAAGCAGTTTTTACTTTTTGCATCCTTAAAGGAATATTAGGTGACTTTTGCATTCTTCCCTCAACAACCTTGCAGCCAAAGCGTATAAATGAAATCTTCTATTTGCTATGTAATTTATATATAGCATTTGCCCAGAGTCAAAATTATATTCTAAACCGATGTAAACTATTTCAAAACGTACATAGCTGAACTTTATTTTTGGAGAAATGTGGTTTATATTGTGATCTTTTTCTAAAGGAAAAATGGAATGTAGTCATTGTTACAATGGGCTAGGCATCACAAAGTTCTAGAAGATGAATGGGAGGCTGTGGGTAAAAATTTCAAAATGGTCTTAATGATTTAGTGGCCAAAATCCCTTTGGAAATCAATGGTACATGGTCTAACTCACTTAGGTGCTTTTGAAAATTTACCCAGTTTCTTTTCTTGGAGTCTTCTCTTAGGAATTACACAGAATATACAGTGGAGCTGCTTTGGACTCGCATCATTGTGACTTAGCAACAGAATCCAGGATATTACTAAGATTTCTCATTTGGATTCCTGGGATAAGGCCCTATTCGTGCAAAAGACAATCATGCTAAGGGACCCAGGCAAGAACTGTTGGAATTGGTGTGATTCATTTTGCTGGACTGACATGTAAACCAACTTACAGACCTCTTAGTGACTGGGAAATTAAATCATGCACATATTCCTCTCTAAAACACAGACCTTCCACTTCTAAGAACCAACGTTTGTATCAAAAAGCTCGTGACTGAGATCATCACCTGGTGTTAATCACCAGAATTTGCTGCTGTCAAAGGAATAATGCTGAGGTGAATTGGCTATAAAGCTGGCCCGTGTTTTTTAAAATAACTCAAATATGTGTTATTAGTTGATGAATTATTGTATGGAGAACTGGGGAAGGAAAGAAAAGTAAAAACAATAAATTTCATAATAGGTTTTATTAAATCATAGACAATATAGGTTTGGTCATAATTATCCAATAGTCCAGTGTTATCAGCATTCCTATCCCAAGAAATGTTTGTTTTGGGTTGATCAATAATGATTCTAAAACATGCTTATCCACCAAACTGACATGCCAAAATAATCACATGGTACTATAAGCCTCCATAAAAGAGGACCCAACACATTTACTTTTACCTTAGCCTCACAATGAGGGGCTTAATAATAGCTCTGACTTTAGGCCTTGTCGGTAAGTATTTTATCCATCTGGATAAGTTTGCAGTAGTTTCTTTCATAATATGGCTTCAGAGTCTAATTGTTGTCCTCTGTAAGTATAACCATCTCAAGTTATGTAAAAGGAAAGAGATAGTGATAGCAAATTCCCCATTGTCTAAGAGAAGGTATGGATATCTTAGATACCTTCTTAAGTTAAAATATAAAACTAAGTTTAAAAATTAAAATAGAATTAACTGGAAAGCACTATGCAATATGTATTTTACAGTTAGGGTATAACTTGGGACTCTGAAGTACAGTTTATTTTTCTTTTCTTATTCTTGATGTTTTAATTTCACTCTTTCTTTTTCTCTTTCAGGGAGTCAGTCTCTTAATTATCGTAAGTAATTTTCCTATCAGCTAATGTAGATATAATAACTGCAACTCAAAATAGAATCTGAAATATATATGGATGTTTAATTTTATTTTACAACTGCTAATTTTCTTCAGAAGTAATGCCAAATTGATCTTTGTTATTTGGAATTGTTCATAAAATGTAATAGGTGTACCTGAATGTGTTCATAGGCTCTCTCTAATATTTGTTGGGCATTGTTGCTTTACAGAACCTACTTTCAGTGAAAGAAAGGTTTATATATATGATCATGAAAGTGTACTTCTCAGTGGACTCCCAGAGAAAGGACTTGCAAGAGCTGGAATAAGAATAAAAAGTAAAGTGGAAATTAGTGGCATTGGGCCAAAACTTTGTCTTATTAGGGTAAGAAAATGTATCCAATTTGAAAACTAAAATTACCTTCCTACATTACTTTTTCAAGCTTTGGGGAAATAATTAAGTTTCATCGTATGTTTTGCTTACTCAGGCAGAATGTAACTAACGCTATTATTTTTTATGCAGTGCCCTAAATTCTATTTGCACTTTGCCAGGTAATTCTCAGCTCAAGCCAACCTTGGGGTTGAAGGATTTCTTCTGCTTTGTGGCCAGGGAGACAATAGAATGTAATTTCAAATGCACAATAATTTAGAATTGGATCAATTCAATTGTTCCCAAACTGTATAACCTAAGATTATTTAATCAACCGATTTTATAACCAGAAAACAAAAAGCAGTATACATACTACAATAGCCAGATGTCATTCAATATTTGGCATAATTAATTTCTCCTAGCTATTTCTTTAGCTGCAGGGACACAAATGACGTTTTATGCTGCACTGAGATTGCATTCCTTTGCTACATGCTGACATTAAAATTTCTGAGTAATTACTAAGATTTCTGATTATATGGAAACCATTTTTGCCTTGAATGTAAGCCTATATGGGCTTCTAATGAATGTATTGGAATATACGTCTCTATCACTGTAGATAGACTCCACTTAATTTTATGTGTGTGGAAGAAAACTGATCTCTTTAAAAGCTTTCACTTGGCAAATTGAAAATTATGGATAGAGAAGATTAATCGCTGTGTCCTAATAAGTTTCTAAAAAGAACAATAGCTCTACAACCAGAAGTAGCCAAGTACTATTATGTATTATAAGAGAAAATGAAAATTTAGTTCAGCATTTTTTTCCACCCAACAAGTTTCCTGAAATTTCAGGAAAATGATCCACCCTATATTGTGATGAAGGCAAGCTCTGTCCAGGTTTCTTTGCAAAACAGAAACAGGGTGCATCTATACCTGGCCATATGGCACCTTTATTACTGTGCTGTCATTTAGTCCTTCCCTTTGGCAATACTAAAAAATGGCTAACACCCATTCTGCACTGTGCTGGCTGCGCACGGTTATTTTTAGCTGCTATATCAAGGGAGCGCGTTGCTACTGTGACGTAACGGCGGTGGCACAGTTTTAACCAATGGCCCTATGGTGCTGTAGTGCATTGCTACAAAGCCGTAGCATCTTGTGTAGACATTCCCATAGAAGAAAAGAAAGATCCACTCAGGAGTTACCAATAGTATGTCACTCATGTAGCCTATAAGAGAACCAAGATCAAGTCTCTGCTTTTCCATTCTCCCACAAAGAGGACAATTATTATTGTTGTGGGACTGGTCAATCTGTCTCACCAGTTTTATCCAGAAAATTCATTCTGGACCTAAGAAACTTGTTTCCAAAAAAAGTTTAATCAAAACTGGAATATTCTTGAAAAAGATAAGAAAAAGGAGAGGTTTAGAATATTGCAGTTACTGACCAAAAAAAAAAAAAGAAAATTAAAAATTTCTCTTTACATATGTAGTGAGGCATTCATTTTGATTGTAGGAAAAGTTTACTTTTTCTCCCGTGACAATTACATGATATGGTTTGGGGAGAAGGAATAACTGAAGAAATTAATCTTTAACATTAAAGCCACTGCTTCATATCTGGTTTAAGTCAAAATTAGTGATCTCAGTGTTTTCATCGTCAGTAAACAATATAAATACCATTTCTTTTGGCACTGTCATCACAGACAATGTATTGAATGGATCCTGGAGACTCAGCTAACACTGCCCTAAAATGACCACCTAGATTTGGTAGAAGCACACTAAAATGACAGTGTTGAAGGCTTCTACTGACACAGCCCACTCTGGGGACTACAGTCACCAGGGTTGTCAATGACTTCCATTTAAAAAAACCAAGGAAAAGTGTCTTTAAAAAAATGAAGCCCAATGGCTACCCAGCCCAGCTCAACAAGGAAAAGATCTGTTCAAAATCCCTAAGCTTATAGCAGTACTGATGCTGAGCTTTCTTACCTGGTACCACCAGGAGTTTGGACAGCCCATGGGTGAGACTAGAATGTGAAGTAGGGAACAGAGTTTCTTACATCCCCATACTAATTATGTTTATATGGTTCACCTAGCAACCATGTTGCTATTAGCTTCAAACTTCAGCTATGCTGTGTGACCCCAATGGCAGAGATCACGGAGTGCATGCCAAGAGGTAATACTGCCCCTGAGATTTGCAATTTTGAGGGAATATTCCTGCTTTGTGCAGCTCTTCTTTGGCATATTTCTATGTAAAAGCCACCTTGGCCATAAAGAACTATCTGTGGATAAAAAAAAAGTCTAGTCTATGTGGAAACATCCTGTTTAGCTACTTTTTACCTCTGCATATCCAAATCATGGCTTCTGTAAAGTATTGCTCCATTCTCTTAAATGCTTCTTTCTCTCAATTTTTCTCGCTCTCTCTCATATACATACATGCCTATTAGTACTAACAATGTTAATGATAAAGTGAAACCTTGGTTTTATCATTTAAAAGGCTTTCCTTCATTAAAAAGTGGTGCCCAATAAAGAGACAGGCATACTTATTTACATAGTTTTAGCTATATGCATTCAAAAAAAGTTAATGAAAAATAATTTAAGTGAACATACTTCCACCTTTCTGCCTTATTTCATAGATTCATTCAGTGGAAGCAGCAGAGTACAATGGTGTCTGGCCCACAGATACATTCACTCGGTCATCTAAACTGACCCAGGCTGTTTCTGGGCTAGTGAGCATGCCCATTGAATTTGAATACAGCAATGGCCATGTTGGGAATCTCCTGGCTCCAGATGCCATGACAGAGGATGGTCTTAATATTTACAGAGGTATTCTAAATGTGATGGAACTCACCTTGAAGAAGACACAGATCACATATAACTTACAGGAGGTGAGCACTTTGCTTTTTGCTTTGTTTGGAGTGTAATTTAATTAAGCATGCACTTCCGGCTCTTTCAGTGCATTTAGTTGAATTCAGTATTGATAGAATATTTAATAATAAGCAATGTCTAGACTTGGAGGTAAGTTGTTCAGCTATTCTTTCTGTGCCTTCAGTAATGGTGCACTATCTAAATGGTTCCATGAAATGGATAGATTTTTAATCTACTTGATCAGCTGATTTCAGTAATGCATTTGTGATATTGTAACCTACAGAAATCAGGTTTTTGGCTCCAGCAAAAGGAAACTACTCTGAAAGCTGAGCCTACATAAAATCTGACTAATACATTAAAATAAGATTAAACTCTCAGCATATTAGTAAGACTACAGCTAGAAATAACAGCAATTTGACTTTTCTAAAGCATCATATATATATTAATCCCTTTTAACCCCTTTTAGGGGGAGTACAATATTATGTTGTGATATTATAAGGGCATTGACAGCTGCAGCTGAAATTCTGTTGGAATTTCCACTGTTGTCCAGGGTTTTATACTTTAGTCATATTAAATCACCTGACATTACAATCCACCGTACAAATTGAAATGTATATAATTTTGAAAAAAATATATTTACATTGATTAGTCTGGTCTTGGTGAAGAGACCAGTAAACAGCTTGAAATCATTGTGCTTTCACATTATTTTTATTGCAAATCCAAACCAAAACCACTTTAATTTAGACAACTGAATATTTAATATGATTAGGGTTAAGTCTGGACAGGAGCTTCAGAATCTAGTACTTTCCCAGTATTTGTTCCATGTGAGACACCATCTTAAGACACTGTGGCTGAAGTATATCCAGTACCTAGTTTCTTCTCCTCATCTTGTTTCTAATTCAGTTGCTTATCCTTCAGAGGTCTATTGTTGAGCTGCACATGTAAATTTAACTCTTTTAATCTGATTTAACCGTTGGCATCTTTACCTGATAGTCTCAAAGTACTTTACAAATGAATGCCAGGATTAGTTCCAAAACATTGACCTGTGGGAAAATGAAGCATGACCCTGAGTGTTTGCACTCTGCAGACTGCAGTGAAGTCAATCAGAGTTTGGGCTGTACGAGCACTGCAGAAGCAGGCATTACACAACCTTCCAGAAGTGACTTAATGGGAGTTCTTCCTAAGTGACATCTGCAGGGTGAGGGTTTACACAGTGAAATAAAGTTTCAGTTATACAATGGTTGTGCATACCTCATCTTGCTTTAATCTAAGTAGCACATGTAAGAATAGTAGTAAGGACGTGGTAGCATGGGGTAGAAACCAAAGTACAAGTTTTCCAGGACCCCTGGCTATGTACAATTCCAAATGGAGCAACTATACAATATCCCTTATATCTCCCACAGAAGGGAAAAAGACAAGAAAATAACCCTTCTTCCCAAATGCATTTATGTATCATCCTTTATCACTATTAGATGTTCTAATCACAGACTAAAGAGAACTAATATCCCTTATAAGTATAGAAGCTTTAAATATTATTAAAAGACTTCAATTAAAGCTGTAATGCAAGAAAATCCACAGTTAAAGCTCCTCAAGTCTTAAGTGATTTTTAATTATTGCTTCTCATATTGTATGTCAAGATCATTTGCTATTGCAGTCTCTAATGGAAGAATGTGTGAGCTATAGGTTAGGTATGATGGGAATTTTAAGAGCCAAATATCTACCACAGTTCTGAAACTCCTTGCTTTTAAAGTTTAACTCTTACTGTTCAATTTATTTCAAATTATTTATAATCCTGGATAATGTTTCATAGTCAATAGGTTCTAGCTGGAAATTTCTACAAACCTCCCACTGGGCCAAAATATTGTTTCACTGAAGTCCATGGGCATTCAGTCAGAGCTTTCAATGGGGCCTGGATTCAGGCCTTTGAAGAATATAAATGGGAGGGGGAGGGGAGCATGAAATAAAGATGATCGGGTTTTTACCTCCTGATTATACTGTAGTAAAATAATAGTAAATACTTCCGAAAGGAATCTGGGTATATGCAGCTGATAAAACTAGTATACACAAGCCCATGCTAGGTGTTCAGCAATTCTGCTGAAAGATAAGCATTCTCTGAAAGCTGTTCAATTCTCATTTTTTGGCAGGCTGGAATTTCAGGTGTCTGTAACACTACCTATGTGATTCAAGAAAATAAACGGGCAAATCAAGTCTATGTGACCAAATCCAAGGACCTAAACAGCTGCAATGAAAAAGCTCAAATGACTACTGGTTCTGCATACACGTATCCATGCAAGACCTGCAAAGAAGTAAGATAGATTTATGTGTAAACAAGTAGTGGGACTAAACAGACATTGATTTTGCATTGGTGGTTCCTGACTTAAACCCCAATGAGTACAGAAAATCCAGGGCAGTTATAACTATATTTGCTCTCTACATGTAATTCATATACGTATATTGAACACAAGGCCTCTGTATCAGCCAAGTCCCCTTTGTAATTTTAAGGTAAGGGTGCATGCACCTTGTACTAGCTCTCAGAGAGAAATTTTGCTCTTGTAGAAGGAGACCACCTCCTTTATTTAGGGAAGAAACAATTGCAGTAGAATTTCTTATTGGTATGAGCAATGGGACAGGGATGTACAGCTGAGCTCTATCTTGTAAAATTGTCGTGGTAAACAAATGAGTCACAGTGCATGATATACAAAGTATTATTTCATCACAGAACTTAAATTACTTTGTGCTTCTTTTGTCACTGTTCTATTTTGAAGAGTAACAGACATTCCCGGGCTACTGCTACTCATAGTTACAAAATCAAATCTACCCAAGATGAAGCTATAATTGTAGAAGCTGATGTTCAGGAACTCCATCAGTTCACACCATTCAATGAGATAACTGGAGGAGATGCTGTTGTAGAAGCAAGGTACTGTAGACTGATCCAAAATTTTGCATTGCTTCAATTCACTAATTCCACCTCTAAATAATCTGGTCAAATTCCCTAAATTAAACTAATCCACTGTGCTGACTATACATTGTTTGCCAATATTTCATTATATAAAGTCTCAAACAGGTCATAAAACACAATCTTCAATGATAACCATAAATTTGAAACATACATGTACATTCCTATCCGAATTTTCTTAGCTAAAGTTGGTGGTGTTTGATTAGTTTAATTCCCAGGGGTATTTGATTTATGTCTTAAGGGCCAAAACAAATATATTTTCATATGAAAAAATTGAAAACTAATATCTTTTCAGTAAAATACTCTGTGACACTCACTGAAAGGGAGATCTCTGGAAAACAGTAATGCTAAAAGGGACTCAGGAGGATAGTGCATAGGAAACTGTGTATAGGAGCTTGATATGGATATGCTATCAAACCTGTTAATGGGCTGGCTGAAAACTTTTCCACAAACTTTGATAAAAAATGAGTTTTTAATGTTTTTTTCGTGTGTATGTGTGTGTGTGTGCGTGTGAGAGAGAGAGAGAGAGAGAGACAGAGAGAAAAGTGTTTGTCTTCCATTGATAATTTTGTATTTCCATCAAAAACTCTATAGCCAAAACCCAAAACTGTTTGGCTAACAACTTAAACCTTCTGATTTTCAACCCTACTGCAGTTTCAATAGTTTATTGAAACCAACTTTGTTTTAATTTTTTTTTTTTTTAAATCTTCCACAGGAAAAAATTATGAGGATCTTTTTTTATGGGCTTTAGATGCAGAGGGGATTGGGTTTTCAGACTTGCTTACCATTGACCTAGCT
>NW_005841999.1:899161-909767 GCF_000455745.1 Alligator sinensis | reverse complement strand
CAGTGGGAGTTTTATTATTGTTTTACCATTTAATTACACTGTTCATATTCATTTGCTGATATGTGTGGAATACAACATTTTCCCACCTCCTCCCAGTATATCAAAGATCCTTATGAAACCCTGATGGAAACAGTCTGTGGAAATGTTTTAGAAGATCTCTATAGAGATTCCAAAAGTAAGCCTGCCAATTTTCAATGAAGACTTTAAGATACTCTTGTGTATGATCCTGTTTCTATTGACTTGTTCTCAGATGTCCAATGCAAATACCTAACTTTATTATATTGTCTGGTAAGCCTCATTTTAACTGTAATCAACAAGCCATCTTTGTCTGCAAGCACAACCAATAGAAAATGTTTACAAAGATACTCTTCTGTTTAAATTTTCTTGATAATGAAGACTGAAGGTTTGGTTCAGTTTGAAAAGCACGTAAGTCTTAGATACTTTTCTGAATTATGCCAATTTTTTCTGAATCTTTGCCCCACAGGAATCAAGTTGGACGTAGCAGCATCTCATCTACATGAGATGCTGACTGAACAGTTGTTACTGCATAGATGGTTTAGTACTAAACTACTATGCACAAGTACTAAATGATTTTGCAGTAACTGAAGTTATAGTACAGTAGTGTTGCCAAACAGCTTTTAGGTGGCGCAGGCTGCGCAGCAGCTACTACTGAGCAGTAGTGTCGCATCATGCTTCGCGCCCCACAGTGCTACTGCACAATAACAACAAGCTACTGTGCAGTCAGTGTCTCATGTAGATGTTGCCGAAGGGGAGCAAAGTCTGAATCTGATCCTAACCAGTTCTGAGTAACGCATACATTTATGAATCCCTTAGTATCTTCATAGGACAATATTTTTTGTAGCTATATTGTTATATTAAATGCAGGAGAACCATATCCACTGCCCCTCTTTTGTTTTATTTTTCATTATGCATCTTGTGATGTTATTTCACTGGGGTCCTTTATTGCAGACAAAACATCATTTTGAATGATGTGCAAAAACACTCCCCAGAAATCCCATCAAAAGACTTCCGGAAACGAGGCTTACTTCGACACCAGTTTGGCAGTGAATTGTTCCAACTTCCTGTCCACTTATTCAAAATAAAAAATGTGGAAAGTCAGGTAAAGTTTAACCACTAAAATGAACTATTTTGCTGTAAGTCATTGTCTTTACTGTTCATGGAAGAACTGGAGCATATTTGATTTTGCTGTGTACTTTAATTTTTCTGCAGATTGTAGAAACCCTGCAGTATCTGGTAGACCACATCCATGAACAGGTTCCCAGTGATGCACCAATGATGTTCCTAAAGCTTGTACAACTTTTCCGCGCAGCAAGTGATGAGATTTATGAGTCAGTTTGGAAGCAGTTTTCCAGTTGGCCGGCATACAGGTAATGATATAGTGACTTTAATTTTGAACAGTGGGATTGAAGAATATCTGAAATGAATGTGTTCAGATGCAGTTCTGGAAAATGATGGTTGCCTTTCCTGTTATAGGCGTTGGATTTTGGATATAATTCCTGCAGTTGCTGATCATCCCGCAATCAAGTTCTTAAGGCATAGAATTGAAGGGGAAGAACTCACCGAGTTGGAAGCAGTTCAGGCAGTGCTTGTGGGCCTGCATTTAACTACACCAACCCGTGATGTGGTGGAGGAAGCTGGGGTAGGATACATTAAAAACTCTCAGATCTTTCTTTACCAGTTCTAGCATCTGTTGTATTTATTCCTTTGCCAAGACTGCAAAGGCTTTGAAAACACAAAACTGTTATATACTCAGCAAGGCTGAAAGGAGATTATTTCCTGACTGCCTTGAAAGTTGGAAACTGCAAATCACAGGCTCAAAAACAAAGCCAAAATGAAACAACAAACTGTAGAACACTCCTAAATGGTCTAAATCTTGGCTGCATTGATTTCTGGTATTCTTTTGTCCTGGTGAACAGTTTCAGATTAGTTACAACAGATTAGATCTTTCACTCAGGGTATGAACAGATGTACAATTACATTGGTTTTAAGGTAGCAGGATTTACTGCTCAAAGGCATATCAACCGATCCAGAATAACTGTTTAATTTGTTTACTTGTAATCTGAAGTAAGTGAGGTTAAACCATAGTAATTTATCCCTGACTGAAACAGGGATAAAATTACTGTAGTTAAGTTTCACTTATTGCAGGTTAGGAGCAGACCTGCAAACGGTTACACAGGATTCAGCTACACCTTCTTAAATCCCACCCCACACATTATTTTAGATTTGCCTCAGTGTCCATGCACTGAGAAACTCTACAAAGAGCAGATAGCAAGGCCAGTGTAAAAACATAGGAAATGGACTTGTTGGCCCAGTAGGACCCTTCCTGCTCTATGTTTCTATGAATTATGCTAGTGTGGAACTGGTGAAAGAAAAGTAGAACCATTATACAATTTTTTACATATTTTGTGGATTCAACTCTGCTCTTAAAGGTACATATATATCTCTTCCATTATATATATAACCTCTGTAGCATGCCCAAGACTGCTTCTGGAAGTGAAACCTGCCCACATACACCTGGGTCCTGAGCCATTTATGCTGCTTAATTTGCCAAATGTCACAGTATCAATCCAGAAGCAATATAAATATAACTTAACAGTACAATTTTTTCTTGTAAGACTCCTGGCACATGTTACAGTTATGAAGCAATTAATGTATTAATTGCACTGGAAATAGTAACAGTGCTACACATTCAGCCAATTTATGGCACCAAAAAGTATCAAACCAGCTGCAAAGATATTTCACAAAATATGTGGAAGATCTTTGTTGCTTGTTTGTATGGTGCCATAAATTGAATGTGTAGCACTCTAATCTGATGCTGACAACATCAGCAATGGAGGCAGGCAGCAATGGGGACACTGATGTCACAATTAGGATAGCCCTAAACCTGATGCCAAAAATTGGATGCCTTGAGAGCTGGTTGCAAGGTTCCCTAAGTGGTAAAGCCAAAGAACTCCAGCCACTGAGAACCTGGCAATCCCTGAACACAGCAGCCTTTTTCTGCCTAGACCTGCAGCCCCGGCATGCCTTGACTGTGAAAAGCCAAGCTGAATCTGATTTTTTTTTTAGACCCAAAGCTCACCAATCCTGGGGTTTTAAAAGCCAAATGTGCAGCTGAACTGTCCTAGTGCTGGGCCAACAATCAGCTGATTGTTGGACCTGGCCCTGACTGCCCCTGGTCATGAACCAGAACTGGGACTGCTGAGCTGTGTACCTGGCCCTGGGTCTGGGACAGGGCTGCCCCCTGCTCCGTCTTCAAGAACAGATTGGGAGCAGCTCAGAAGTGGTGCCACTGGGATCAAAAAAATTTTATGTCCCATTTGAAACATTGCACCTCCTGCCATGCATGTGTACAATGACAGAAGGTGAAATGTTTGGTAATTCCTCCAACTGCAAAATGCACCATTGTTTTAACATTTGCCAGGAGCCTAAGAAAGTCAGTGGAGCTCAGGTACAGAGCAAAAGGCAGTAGGTTGAAGTCTTAGGTCAACACTTTGAGTCATGTGAAGAATCCCTTCTGTCTATAGTACTAGGATCTATTTAGAATGAATCTTAGTTCTTTTTTTCTTTTGTTCTTTCTTTTTTTGTCCCTTTAGCTGAGCTATTAAAAGAGAAAAAGGGCACCCATGGCTTTGTGAATCCTATGAACCCTTCAGGTCTTATTAATAGAAAAAGTTCACCTTGCCTAATGAATTGATGTTTTCATCCTTTTGATAGTAATGGGAGAGTACAACCCATTTTTTAAAGGTACTCTTATTAAAATAACAAACCTTACCCAAAAAGTCTCTGAATTTTGTTAAGGTCATCATACTGCACCAGGCCTATCTTTTCAGGGAATCTCAGTTGCTATGCATTTGTCCTGTCTTGAATTCACATTTGGTTAAAATATGCTGGAAGGCATTCTTTTTTTCTTGGTTGCTAGTGGTGGTAATAACGAAATGTTTTCTCCATAGCTCATCCTGAAAAAAGTGCATCCACGCTCAGGTACTTTACTTCATAAAATCGCCTATCTTGTCTATGGATCATTGGTTCACAAGTACTGCTTTGTCTCAGACTCCTGCTCTGGGCCAGCTCTCCAGGTACACAGCCTGAATGTCTTTTATTTGTCTTTTAAGAGAAAAAAATAACATTTAACGCTTACTTTGTATTTATAAATCTGTTTGTCACTTCACTGCAGTGTTTCCTTTGGACAAAGAAATTACAGCTAGTTAAATACAGGATTTCCTCTTTGGAGTAAGAGAGGAGAAAGACTAGGGAAAGGCTTTAATTCTTGATGCTTTCATGGCCTCATGACTATCTCAGAATCCTTTATAGCCTTTTATTAATAAAGCCCCCTCATACTCCTCTGAGGTTTTTACAAATATAAGCACTTATTAGATGTTAAAACTAAGGAATATGAAGATGATGACATCCTTGCCCTATTTACTCAGTGATTCACCTATAAAGCAAGGACTCTGTCATCTGTTCAAACTGTTAGATTACCCTGATTACCTTGGCCATGTCTACCATGTACATTACTGTGGAGTAGATTAATTAGTTGCAGAGTAAATCATCACTGTCTACATGTGCAATGGTATTAGGCCACAGTAAACTAATTAACACCACTGTAAGACAGTACTATCACTGACAGTACTATTTTACAGTGGAGTAATTAATTGTGATTAAACGCACATGTAGACTCTGACCCTGGGCATAAATTGTGCCTGGTCAGTGCAGGCAGCAAAGGGCCAGACTCCTGCCTGCTGCCTAACCATACAGTTCCACACTTTCAGCACCCTCATACCCCAGCCAGCCCCAATGCCACCTGATGCCCCCCTGCCCTCCCCCCCCATAGCCCAAGGGCAGGAGCAGCCCCAGTTGTAAACTGCTCTGCCCCATCTCAAATTGCCGGTGTCCTGGGCACCCATGTAGACACTGCACTTAGGAGTAGTTTACTCTGGCTCAAACTGCTCTGAAGTTTATTGCTTCAAATTAATTGCATGTGTAGATTCACCCACTGACAATAATGTTTAATTTTTATATTGAGTTTTCATCATTACATCCCCAGAGCACTTTACGTGGGTGCTAAGTATCATTGTCTTTCTTTTAGAGTAAGAAAAACCAAAAGGAACATAAAGGAAAAGTGATTCATTCAGAACCTTGTGGCAAGCAAGTGACAGGTTTGGGAACAGAGCCTAGGTACCCTGAGTCCACTGCTCCTTGGTCCCATTTGTACCACTAACTGTACCAGGCATAGGGATGGTAAATACTTGGCCTGTGTGAAGCAGCAAGTATTTGCTTTGGATTTGGATTCAGCCAGTTTGGAGGGACAGTGATGTGATTCATTGATTCAAATCACTATCCCAATTTGATTTGGCTGATTCAGTTTTGAAGATTCAGTGCTGATTCAGAGATTCAGCCATAGACGATAATGGGGAATACCTATAACTAAAATACCTATAACTTTGTCATTTTTTGAAGATTCAGATGACAACAGCAGGTATGGTAGCCCCTTCTGAGGGCATGAAGCCTACCAAGTTTCAAGGATATAGGTGCAGGTGTTTCTGTGAAAGTGCACCTCAAACTGTTGAAAGCAAAGCTCATATCACTTGTGTGTGTTAAGGCAGAGTGGGATGAAAACAGCAGGGATGGTAGCCCCTCATGCAGGCATGAGGCCTGCCAGGTTTCAGGCAGAGTAGTGCAGAGGTTTCTGTGAAAGTGCTCCTCAGTTTTCTGAAAGCAAATTAGAAATGCAAATAGGTGTGGAGTGAGGAGGGTGGCACTCACTCCATCTGGACATGGAGCTTGGGGAACCCCAGCAGTGGGAGGTTCACCTTCAGGAACAGCAGCTACTCCACCAAACCAGGATCCAAGGAGATGTGGTGGGGTATTCGCTGCAAGCCTTCTGAATCTCCAAATCTCTCTGAATTGACTCGGAATGGGTCTCCTGATTCAACTTGGATTTGGAGATTCAGCTGTCGGATTGGGCCAAATCTCCTCCGAATTGAATCAGCTACTGAAGCTTCGCACAGCCCTAGTAAATACCTTTCTGCTGCTCTGAGTTCTACCTTTGAACCAGAAGTATTATACCTGTGTTTGTATGGCAGAGCTGATTGGCCCATCTGCAACACCGTATTAAGGTGACTACATTACTTTTAATTCAGGAGGTAGTGCCAGAGGAGAGTAGCATGATATGTTTCAGCATGATACCACTTGGCACAGTAAATTAATATTAGATACTTGCCAACTGATTCCTCAGCCACATGGCCTCCCAAATGCTTAAGGCAAATGTTCCTGAGGAAGGTGGGAGGTTTTTAAACCAAAGCAAATGATTATACAGTGCTTCTCAACATGTTTGAAATGTTGGGTTTGACTCAGTTTCACCTGTGCACCTGTAAGTTCTTAAATGCATCAGTGGATCACAAATGTGGTAGCTTAAAAACAAGGGATGGTCTTTTATCCCATTTGATATATAAAAAACAATCTATGATATTTTGCCTATTTTTAGAACCTTTACTTATGCATTGAGAAAAGTTTTGTACTATTCAAGAGAACTAGCCTGGTTCTGGCCACACATTTAAAAACTAAGTATTCTTATCCAGAAATCCTTATTCTATCCCATGAATAAAACGTTTCAGGATCTGGGTGCTTTCCAAGAAATTATGTAAAATGGCCTGGCCTCCAGGTCCTTATTTCCTACTATGAAAGTTGCCCTTACAGTTGTTTCTAAGCAATGTTCCCTCTAAGGCAGGGGTGTCCAAACTTTTTGAATATGAGGCCGGATCATGAACCTTTTATCACCCAGTGGGCTGGCGAGCCATATTCAAAGACCTCACAGGAAGTGATATCACATCACCCCCATGAAACGAAACTACAGTGTTTACTTTCATTTCCCATCGCAGCACCTCGGGCCTCAGAAATGGCTTGGAGGGCTGCATGGTGGCCTGCAGGCCATACATTAGACAAGCCTGCTCTAAGATGTAGCAATCTGTGAGCACACTGCTTCAGTCCGTGAGCACACCGCGTCAGTCCTTCCTCTCCTTTTTGGCATGCGCTGCTTCAGAAACCACAAGTGCCTGAGGGGCACCCTGCATAGAGCCCTATAAGGGTCAGGGACCCTGGGACTGTAGTAGAGGGTGAGCAGCTTTGTATAGGGTCAGGGACCCCAGAGGACTGGGAGGGATGGAGAGGAGCCTTGCCTGGGCCAGGGACCCCCGGGGACTGAGATGATATGTGGAACAGGGCCAGGGGCCTGGAGCCCAAAGGGGCTGGAGAGCACATTGGGAGGTGAAGCATTGAACTCAAAATATCCTAGAACTCCAGGCTGCAAAAATAAGAATTAGAGTTAGCTAAGCTATTACAAGGTAATGTATTTATAGGGAACTGCAGTTATTTCACACTGACAAGCTATCAGTCATGTAAGATTCTTTCAAGAGCTGTTACGGAAGTCAGTAGGAGTTTGCACACAACCAAAGATGGGAACCCCAAGTCCTATCTCAGGGATGGGCCAAATATGACCCACAGGCCAAATCCAACCTGCCAGGCAAATTAATCCAGCCCACAGGCAGGCACCCAATTAATTGCATCTGGTGTGCCCTATAGCTGCCCCTGCTATGCTCCATATGGGGTCAAGCCCAGCCCATTCCCACCAGGACAGTGTGCACCCACCCACCAGCGGGATGGCCCTGATCCCAGCCAGTGTGCACAGCTTCTGGGCAGGACAGCCACCAGTGCTGCAGGCTGCAGCCAGAGTCTGTGCCAGCCCCCAGCCCTAGCCCCAACTCACCTCACCTCACCTCTCCTTGCCTTGCCTTGGGGAGCGAGGAGGCACATGGCATCAGAGCTGCGGGAGTAGAGCAGTTCCCTGGTGCCAGCCCCAGCTCCTGTCCCCACCTCACCTTGGGTTTACTTGTAAGTGCCCCACGCTGGCCCCTGTGCCTCCGCTGCGCTCTGTACCCAGCTCCTCTCTGGGTGGGTGCACAGCATTAATAAGTTAGTGCATGGCAAGATTTTAAATCATGTGCGGCTGCACAAGCGCACACCTTGGAGAGAACCTTACTTCTAAGTGATGCCCTTACTAGCCATATCATAAGATAGACCACTGATTAATGAACCTCAAGAATAGTCTGTCTTTATGCCTCTAGGAATGGTCCATAAATTGGCAGAAAGAGATTTTCAAATACACAACACCTAGATTCCAAATTCTCATTGAAAGTCAATGAGAGTTAGCCTGTGCCTGACTTTTGTGCCTTCATAAATTTCACCCATTGTGTTTAAGGTGTATTGATGAGGAAGAGTTGGGAGCTGTTCATCACTGCTGCCTATGTTGCATTTGTTCCATGAATAAATTGCAAATATCAGTCTCTAGAGGTAAAAATCTAGCTTATTTAGGGAATACTAAAGGTACTTGAAAATATTTTAAACATAAATCAAGCCTCCAGCAGCAGTGGAAATGGGGATAAGGGGTAATGAGGAAAAGAATGACGCAGCAGCTAAAAGTAACTTGTTTAAAAAAAAGTTTTTTTTTCCAGCCACTTCATGACCTTGCAG
Organism: Alligator sinensis; assembly: GCF_000455745.1. Lineage (NCBI taxonomy): Eukaryota > Metazoa > Chordata > Crocodylia > Alligatoridae > Alligator > Alligator sinensis. The sequence goes on along the minus strand of NW_005841999.1, from coordinate 901,220 downwards.
CAGAAGCAGCCAGCAGGTCCAATGAAGAAGAAATGATTCTAGCTCTGAAGGCCATTGGGAATGCGGGACATCCAGCCAGTTTAAAGCGCATCATGAAATTTATTCCAGGTTATACAACTAGTGCCGCTGACCTCCCACTTAGGGTCCAAATGAATGGTGTGATGGCCCTAAGAAACTTAGTCATAAATGAAACAAGACGGGTAAGGAAACAAAGGCACCTTTGTTTTGCATGTGCTGTAGTAAAATAAGTGGAGTACGTTCCTTTTATTTGTTGCTGGCCAAAGGTAGCATTTCATATAAGCTAATAGCAGATTTTCTTTAAACTCTTTAATCATCATTATGCTGGTGCCTCTGATTTCTCTTGACATTCATCTACAGTGTTGCAGAATGCTGGAGAAACCTGAGTATGAGAATACCTTCATTAGTCTGTTGTTGAGGTTTTGTCAGCATTGTAAACTCATATTTTCCAAGGACATAAGAGAGAAAAAATATAAGCTATATTTAGTGCTATTTTAACTTGGCTGTGTGAGAGAACGTACAAGGAAGCAGCAGCTCAGACTGCATATGATATATGGGCAGGGTTTGAGGAGTGGTGGATGGTACCATTGTATCTTCAGAATTTAAAAAAAGACTGTTTTGGAGTTTCTGAGCAGTATTGGGGTTGTGAACCCCCCACACCACCCACCCCACCCCCGCCCCAGCCACAGCCTCCCGGAGCCCAGCAATGCTTCTATGACCCAGACAGCTACTAAGTTACGTTATCTGTGTGGATTTCAAAAACCTGATCTAGAGCATTCCTAAAAGTCTGTTACTAGGATTTTCACCGTTCAGGAAACAGCTTAATTCCCAGGTTTGTGGCATATAACACACCCACATTTTCATTAATTAGTCCTGCAATGTGTCATTTTATTGCTCAGTTTTGAAATAGTTACTTACATTTAGAAACTACTGCATCCTTCTCTCCAGTTTCATCTTGGCATTTACTAATGCACATAATTGAAATAGCGTCACGTTAGTTAGGTTTGATCCAAAGTTCTTTAAATTATTCTGGATCAGGGCCTTACATTACACAGCATGGATGCAATGTACAGGCTAGACCATACTGGTCATGATAAAAATGTGCAATATGTTACATAAAATGAGGCTGCAACTTGATCACTGTCTAAAAGTACCTACATGGGATAGTGAGTTCATATAACTGAGTGTTCTTTAATTTAGCTGAAAAAGACATAATGGTAGTGTGGAAATGATGTAGCTGTATCCTAATGAGATCATGTGGTAGGAAGTTGAAATTTGACAAATTCAAACTGGACATAAGGCAGAAATGTTAAGTGAAAATAATTATTTATTGGAATGCCTTACCTTGGGTTGTTCTTCAGGTGAAGGTTTTGATTAAAGACAATGCCTTTTTAAAAGATTTGCTATTTTCTCAAAGAGAAGTCAAGTGTTTGATTTAGAAATTTTCAGGTGAAGTGGTATTTTCCTGAGTTACAAGGAAGGTCAGACTACAGTGTTCATAATGGTTCCTTCCAGCATTAAATTCCATGAAACTATGAATACATGTGACTTGTTACAATTAAATTTTAAAAAAAAGGATATTTTTTCTAAAACAAGTGCTGTATTTTACTAGTGAGAAAAGAAAGAAAAACTAAACTATCAGCCGTGAAAGTTCAAACATACAGTGGCTTACCATTTATCAACTATTTTCAGATCCAAGAAATTACCCTTGACATTTTCCTGAATCCCAAAATCCATCCTCAAGTCCGAATGTTAGCTGCAGTGGCTCTGTTTGAAACCAAACCAAGTCTTCCGGTATTGATGACTTTAGCCAATGCAATGCTAAAGGAACCTAGCATGCAAGTGGCAAGTTTCATCTATTCTTACCTGAGGGTACTGAGTAGAAGCACAGCTCCAGATCTCCAAGTAATGTAAGTGGATTACACACTTTTAATTTAAAAGAGGAATTTGCTGCAAACTGTAATTGAGATGTTAATACAGTACAATTCATTAAATCTTTCAGGGCTTCTGCCTGTAGAATGGTTATCAGAATACTAAGTCC
>NW_005841999.1:879547-899130 GCF_000455745.1 Alligator sinensis | reverse complement strand
TTCAGCAGAATTTTCCGCTTCAGTATGTTCAGAGGTAAGGTTCCATTTTCTTCACCTGATATTTCTTGACTTTGCAATAAAATGCAGATGGGCTCAAGAGAAAAATCATGCAAACTATGGGCCCAGTTCTACCCAGATCTTACTGAATAGTTTGTTAGTTGCATGATGTACCTACAAATTCTTCCCTCCCTAGAGAAAAATACTCTAAGCATTTTTCTTTAAAGGTTTAGATCCCTGCCCATTTTACATTGTATTTCATCGAGGCAACACAGCTTATAGTGGCAAGTATTAGACAAAGCAGGCATAGGCCAAGTTTCCAAACTATTGTTAGATACCAAACTAAAATTGGGTACCAAACCTGACATTTAGGCAGTGGCCTGATGTCTAAAACACCTAAGAATCTATGACATTCATTAAATCCAACTGTTTCTATGAATGCTCAGCCCTTTTGAAAGCAGATGCACATCTTAAATATCCAAGTTTGAAATTATGTTTCAAACCATTACTAAGATGTTTGTTTTCCCTTATGAAATACTAATTTCGATAGACATTCTTAGCTTTTTTTTGCAACTTGATACTCATAATTCTCCACGACAATGCAGTAGATTCTGCATCAAAAGCGAATAATATACCGCTTCTATCAGTTGAAGTTGCACATATTCAAGGACAGTATATAGCCATTTGTGGTAGAAGTGAGCCAAGAAGATCACTATTTCTTGCTTGCAAAGCTAGATTACATTTATTTCCATTCAAATTATCTTTTAGAATAGAAATTAAGTGCTCCCTTATTATGTTGACCATGGCATATAACCATCAGGCTAGGCAGATTATATCTAATCACATGTCCTTATGTATGTAGCTTATCCAGGAGAACTCTTGAATGTTTGAGTGCTTTTGTAATTCATCAATATATTTAGAGCTATTTTTTAAATAAGCAGTAGAAAATGTGTCCTTGAAATACTGTAAGCCTGCGGTGCTAAATGTAGATATACATTTTTTGCAATACCTTAGTAAACCTTGTTATAGCTTTGCCTTCATTTCATGGATTTTACATGACCATTTAATCTTCTGTACAATAAAAATAAGTATAGTACATACCACTGTGACCACAGTAATATATGATACACATGCTTGCTACCTCAGAGAGGCAGACAGAGAGTGCCTGAAGAAATACAATCATTAATATGTTCTGTGTGAACTTTTGTACCTTTTAAAATGCATTCAGGGAGAGATACATTTTCCAGTAATAAGCAGATACATGTTTCCAGTTTTAGGCACACATTTCCTTCTTTTATTCTTGCCTTAAAAATAAATCAGTTTGAGCACAAGCAGTAACTGTGGGGGTAGTGAGAAGGGGTGCTCTGTGAGAACAAATTATTTTTTCTGGTTGTGGCCAGGGATTGTAGCAAATCAGTGATTGTTACTGTTTTATTGATTAAGACAAGTGTTAGGAGTTGGTGAGAGAGAGAATTTAATGTGCAAACTTTTCAATTCTGGAGACTTCAAGGCCTGATTCTTTTTCCTCACATGCTAATTTTTCACTTGGAAAACTCAGTTGGCTACATGGAGTCAGTCCTCTATTGCACTGATGGGGGAGGAAACTACTAGGTCACATGTAAAATGTGTATTCAGTGACTTCATCCTAGACGTGTTACCATAGTGACTACAATAATACAGTGTCTATTATTATGCTAAGAGCAGAAGTATGCTCTTGGTATTGCAGATGCTTAAGGTGGTAAATGCTGAGTTTTTAATGACAACCGCTGCGTACCATTTGGAAATAACTCTCTGACCCAAATTCTTCCCAACATGGAATGGTACCTTCAGCCCCTGAGTAGTGCCACTAAAATCAAAGGGAGGGCTCAGGGTGTAAGGTATCACTCCAGATATGCAAGAGGGGTAGAATTTGGCTCTTCATGCACTAGAATTTTTGCAGCATTATGCCAGAAAATGCATATAATCATATTTTTTGGATTTCATTTTTGAATGTTGCTTTTTGTCATCCCTGATTTTTCTGTCAGTCTCTCAGTCTTTCTTGGAAGATGACATCTAGTCAGATACAAGCAGGTGTTGTCATATCTCTCCAGATATAATAGCTGCAGTGCATCATCTGACAGTGTCAACATGATTTTTTTCCATTAGTAGATATTTTCTGTGCAGACTGGAGTCTGCGTTAGTAGCATACACTGCTAGTGAATGAATATCTATGTTCTCTTCAAGTTAATATATTTTGTGCAATCATATAATCATTTATAAGCAATGCTTCTTAAGTGTCAGTAGCTGCATCTACACAAGACGCTGACTGCGCAGTAGCTCATTACAACTGTGCAGTCAGCATCACCAAAAAGCCATTCAGGAACACTACTGTGCAGTAACACCAGTTATTGTGGAATCATTTAGTACTTGTGTATGCAAGTACTAAATGACTGCACTGTAACTGCACAGACAATGTCTCAGGTAGACACAGACAATAAATACAATATTAATTTCAACTACAAGGATTCAGAATGTAGAAAACATGCACCTATAAAAAAATGGCTAAATATATCATGTCCTACCCCTATGGGTGGGCAAATTAGAGAATAAAGCCCACCACCGCTAAGCTAAAGGAGTTCTTTCTTTAATTTACATGGTGAAGATCCATTCTTCTGTTTTGAAAGTCTTGTTTTCTGCCATATTGGAGTCAGTATTAAAATCATAGCCATCTAGCCTTTAACTATTAGATTTCTACATTGCGTGATGGGGCTGCATCACAAGGGCCAATGAACATTAAACACCTACTTACATTGTTTTGAGATACTTTTTGGAGTTAAAGATACAGCATAGTCAAATAATACATAATGGGTAAAGGAAATTGGAGAAATACATTTTAATATTTCTTTTCATTTAGCAGTATCTTTGGCATGTCCTAAATGTGCACTGTGATTTTAAAATATGTAGGATAGAAACAAAATTAGTCCTAAGGAGTTACATGTGAAAACCAGACAAAATTACATGGTATTCAGTAACAATACAGTATGATGAGTCCATGAAATAGCAGGGTGAACACATGTGTTGGAATAAATAAGTTTAAGGAGGAGGAAGGTGATGACTGGTTTTCAAGTGGCAGGCTGTCTCAAATGTAGAGTGGGCTCACAGACGACATAGATGCTGATCTGCTGCGTATTTGTGAACCAAAGGATACTTCTCTCTGATCCTTACATTTTAGCTAATTTCTTCATGGAATTTAAGTATAGTCCTTTCCTTGAAGTTAATGGGAAATGAGAGGCTAATTTCGATACATAACTTTAAAAAAATATATTTCCTAATACTTTTAATTCACTTTTGCCTGAGCATCCTCCAAAGCAATGCAGTTAGTTTGTGGGTGCGTTTTTTATGTAATTAGTCCCTAAAACCAGTTCTCTACCATGTGGAGGATAACTCTGGTGTAGAGAGAATTCTCCAGGGACAGATATCTCATGTAGAGGGGAAGTCTACATGAGATGCCTTACTGCAATGGACTGTTCTACTGTGCGTTAGCACATTAGGGCAAAAACCATACTAATGCACAGTAGAATTAGTCTAGTGCACATTAAGCATCACAAAAAAAAATGTTTGCCTTTGCTACTGCTCATTAGCATAGCTACTGAGACTTTATCTAGTATCTCATATTAGAGGTACTAAACTAAATGCACAGTAGAAAAAACACATTAATGAACATGTAGACATGCCATTCAGCCTCCTTGCATCTGGATTAGTAATGGCAGAGGGAGTTAGGGGAGGAATTATGGCAGAGATGCCCAAGTGCCTATGTTGATTCAAAAATGTGATTTTAGTTTTATTGCTATTGAAGCCCAGGTTTCTTAGAGAAATGTGCAGGTTGTTCTAATAGGCTAGGGACAGACATTACACATAAATCAGTTTAAGTGATCAAAAACTGGTTTAAACCTGTAACAGCAGATGTTCAGTGCACATACACCAGTTTGAAAACGGCTGAAACAGGTTTGAGATAAACCTGGTTGAATGTAGTATCAGACTGAACTGATTTGGCTTAAACCAGTTTATGCAATGTCTGTCCCAGACCCTTTGCTGGTTTAAGCTAAATCTTACTCCCCCAGCATCCTGGCATACTCTCTGGGCTGGGCTCTCTGCTCCACAGCAGGGCTGGCTTCTCCCCTCTGCTGCCTGGCTGCAGCTCCAGCAGAGACTTACAGTCACAGCACGTCTGCTGGCTTCCCCATGCCCCCTCCCCACCCTCACCACTCGCTGCTTAAGCAAAGAGCCCTTCCTGCTCTCTCCCACAGCACAGACTGTAGCCGGCATGTGGTATGCTAGCTAATGCCGTGTAAGGCAGATAGGACAGTGTCCACTTAGGGCTTTTTAAAGGTAAACAACAGCTCAGATTCCTGCAGTCCCTGCATTCCTTCCTTTGGAAAAAGCGGTTTAAGAAGAGCTTGTTATGAGCAAGGCTTTGTTTTCTGATGGGATGTTAAATGCTGGGTGATAACAGAGCTGATAAATGCTCTGTCCTGCCAGGGCCTAGCCATTCCCCCCTCAGATCAGCCCTTCATAAAGGGAAGAGAGGGCAGCTGTAGCACCCCCCGGCTTCTAGCCTGAGCCACTGCAGGCATGTGCCTGCATTTCTCAGATGTCTGTCTGGTTACAAAATGGATTTAGCCTAGCCAGGTTAGACTAACCTGCAAAAATTGAATCAATTCAGGCTTTTTGAATGTTTGTCCCTAGCCATACAGCTCAGGGAAAGTAGACTGCACATAACTGCCCCACTTTGGTACACCACCATCTAATTGTTACTCTGAACATTTTCTGTACGCAAGGGCTCATTTAATTGTGTATGATAAATCTAAAGAACTGGAGATCTATATAAATTATGTTTGCTCAGTGTTTACTTGATAGGTAACAATTACTGAGTAATCAGTGTCATTTCATGGAAAGAGTTGCAGCATTTATAACTAGACGTGTTAAACTGCCTTAGAACAATTTGGAGACAAATCTACACCTCACCATCTGTCCTTATAGGACATCTATATCACGTTCCTAAACTTGGAATGTGAGGATGGCAAATCTGTTTCAAATCCCTATCCCCTTTGTCAAGTTGCACTGAATGATGTCTTGTAAACTGATCTCACAAGCTGATATTACAGAATCTGACCCAATGTAAATGATACGGCATAAGCAATTGGGAAAATAGCATAGCTGCTCTGAAATGAGCTGGGGAGATGTAATTTTGTCCATTAATAGTTCAAATATATAGAATATTCTGTCTGTGACAGTTTTATACTATCACTTTTATGGCTGGGATTTCTGGCCCTTATGATAGCATGCTGCATCAGTCATGTTATGAAATTAGCAAATTAATACAATAGGCACTTTGTGTTTTTAAAAACTGAGCTTCTGTTTTATTGTATGTGTTCTTTACTCTTTAGAATCTCTTATGACTGGATTTGCAGCCAAATATTTGGTCATGAACAATGTAGGCAGCATTTTCCCATCAATGGCAATGTCCACATTTAAGACACATTTCCTTGGACACATTGCTGAACCCTTTGAGGTAAATGAACATTTTCATAATTTGTCCCCGATTAGCTTCTCTTATTCCCCCCAATTCTATCTGCATTTATATTTCACTTCTCCTAACAGGTGGGAATGAGAGCTGAAAGAGTGCAGGAGATATTCGCAAAAAGAAGCTTCCAGGAAGGTTCTGCCAGTCCATATGATTTGAAGGAAGTCCTAAGAGTGGTAAATTCTTAGGGAGCTAAAATCACTTAAAGATTAATTCTACTAATGCTTTCAACAGTCTAACGAACTTCCTATTCTCTTCCAGCTCTCTGATTGGAAGGCATTGCCCAGTGATAAACCACTTGCATCAGGCTACGTGAAAATATTTGGACAAGAATTCCTCTATGGTGCACTTGATAAGAACACCATCAATAATGTATTTCAGGTACCCTTTGATAGCACCATCAGACAACAATCAAACAGCTTAAAATGTTGTTTCTCTTTTTCTTTCTTTTTTGGACTTTACACCCATGAGAATTTTTGCTTTCAGACTTTGATCCTGTACAATAAGTTAAAATTTTGATCAACAGTAGTTATTATCACTGATCACTCTCTTCTAGAGTATAGTTCATGACATGAACCAGGATTTCCAAATTCTATTCTCTAATTGCAGGCATGGTATGGACCAGAAGGAAAAAATCCCTCTCTAAGGAAACTCATAAGTAATCTTCAAAGTGGAGTTGGAAGCCGGTGGTCCAAAGCTTTATTGTCTGCTGAAGTCCGTCATATTGTTCCTACCTGTACTGGATTCCCAATGGAGACAAGCTTGTATCATGCCTCTGTCACTAATATTGCAGGAAATGGTAAAGCATATTGAAAAATATATACTGTGTACAGTGTGATTGCAAAGTGATTTTAACACAGGTTAATTTACTTCATTTTCATTATAATAGTCCAAGCACAGATTACACCCACCCCAAGGTCAGATGTTAAAATATCAAGCTTAATGAATGCCAACATTAAACTAAGATCCAAGCTGGCCATAAGGTAAATATTTATCATAAAACAAAATGATCATGTTTCCAAGTGACTCAAGCTGGTTGTAAATATTCATCAGCTGTTTACTATATGTATGTAATTTCACCATGCTGTTCTAATTTTTCAGCATGGCCAAGGACATGATCTTCGTAATGGGAATTAATACACGCTTGGTCCAGGCTGGATTAGAAGCACATGCCAAAGTGAATGTAAATCTCCCTCTGAATGTTGCTGCTACCATACACATTAAGGAAAAAAGCTTCAAATTTGAAATCCCACCTGTCAACCAGGAAACTAATGTAATTACTCTAAGGTAGGCTGCATCATTTATTATCTTCCTCTGTAGCAACACCAAATCTTTTCAAAATGAAACATTTCATCTTTTTAGGGATCACCCCTGTGGCTATAATAGTTTGGCGGACTGGCAGTGTTTGGCCTAGTTTACTTAATAGAAAATGAAAGTCTTGAATCAAAGTTATGCTTAAATAAATGCCACTTGTCTGTAGCGGTCTTCATTTGCTTCTCTCTTTTGAGCCACTTTAAGGCCCTTGAGGCTCACAAGAAGTTTATAACATATATTGCATTAAATATTGTGTGTGTGTGCATGCGTGTGTGTTTGCATTTGAAAGCACCAGGTTAGATTTAAACCACGTGAGTCTCATCAGTTATAATGGGAAACTTACTTATACACACATTCAGTATTTTAAAATTGTACAAGTTTTGGCATTTCTTGTTGTGTTTTTATCTGAATTTCCTATGGTTGGCATTTGATCTTCTTGCCTGTTAGGTCTACTTGATTTACTATCATTGCCTGCAACTGCAATACACTCTGGAAAACTATTGTAGCCAGATGCCAAACAAATGAAAACAGATGGAAATACAAGCACAAAGAGAGGGAGGGAAAAGAAAAGAGTATGTCCAAGGAATCAAAGCAGTAGACCAAGGCTTAGAAAATCTTCACAGCACAAAAACATACTGAGAAAGCCAAGATGAAAATTCATCACAAAAGAAAAAATACCACCAGCAACAAAAATCAGATATTATTCAATCCCCAGAAATGTTAACAAGTTTCTGTTCTAGGAATATAGCAACCACAAAAGAACTCAGTCCTTGATCCAGCTGAAATTAGCATTCATGGCTGCTGGCCCATGCAAGCTCTGTAGGCCTTTTCAGTTTAGCAGCTGTGGAAACTAATCATTATTCTTCCTAAAATCCCCTCTCTCTTTACTAGTTGCAAACTGTCTTATTAGGTATTAGGCATTCCCTCTTCCCCTCCAAAGATGGCTCCTTTACTCTGTGAAGCATGATTGTAATCAAGTTCTCCAAAATGACTGGAATTTGAACAGGCCCAGGAACTCTTCAAGATGTCTAAACAGAGGAGGATGATCCATAATTCACAAAGTATTAATTCAAAGGAGTCATGGTCCAGTGCTGTTGATTTATTCTTGCATGGACCACAGGACTTTTCCTGAAGTAAGACAAGAGGGGATGTTCATGCCAGTCATTTTCATTACCTCCCAGTGTTAGAGAGATCAGGTGGAAAATAATGAAACAAATAAATAATAATAGTCAACATAAATAATAAAGTTGAGCAATTACATTGAGTTTACAGCTTCAATTTGCTGTACAAGCATTAACTAATGAATCCTTACAATCTCTTCCTCAAAGTGAATAAAATGTATTGTTCCTGTATGGCAGAAGGGGAAATGAAGACAAAGATAAATTAAGTGAGTTGTCTTAGGTCACAGGGGGACCTAGCAACAGAACAATGGGATTAGAACTCAGGAGTCCATGTGCTCCTGTTCAAACCAATCCCTGCCTTTAGAGTGTTAGGGCAGACTCACCCTGAAGTATTACCATCTGTCAAACTATACTAAGTAAAATAGGACTTGATGGGAATAACTACATAGGTTTGTGTACATGTGTGCTTTAATGCATCTTAGCCTATTTTAATGTGCATTAAACATCACTTAAAAACTGTGCTATTTAGTTAATGTACATTAAGACAGGCTAATGCTCATTTTCCTCATATCTCACAATGGAGGTACTAGATTTAATATGCATTAACTAAAGCAGGTTACTGCACATGTAGACATGCCCAATGGGTGCATCTACGTGTGTACTTTACTGTGTAGACTAATTAGCTCTGCAGTAAAGCATCACCATCTACATGTGCACGGTATTAGGGAGCAGTAAAATAATTCACTCCACCATAACGTAGTACTGTTGGGGACAGTACTATCTTACAGTGGAATAATTCACTGTGCTGAAACACATGTGTAGATGGTCACCACAGGTGTAAATTGTGTACAATCAGCCCAGCTAGCCAGAGGCCTGCTCTGCCCTATATCAAATTGCCACCGTCCAAGGTGCGCATGTAGATGCTGGACCTAGGAGCAATTTACTCAGTTTGAAATGCTCCAGAGTTTATTATTTCACATTAGTTGCATGTGTAGATGTATCTAATACCTAAATGAGTTAGTAAACTAATGGCATAACACCCCTACCTCCAAATGAGCAAAGCCATCAATTTTTCTTATAAAAATATTCCAATATAGTGTTGCCAAACAAATGACAGAATATGCATTTAGAATAAGACATCAAAAGGACAAAAACTAATCAAGGAAATAGCTAAAGAATATACTTTAGAACCATCTCACTACTTGCTTATGGGACACACTAAACTCTTTGTACATACCACATTTTTTGCCCTTCCTTGTGCTGCAACTGTGTGACTGTTTGCACAAGTGGGTTTTCCAGATGCTTTAAAAGACTATCTGGTGTATTAAATGAAAATTACTTGGATGTAGTTTAGTATGGCTCCCCAGAAATTAAAGCTTTGCGTTCATGGATTCGTTGTGTGCGTGCAAATGCAAAGGCACTCAAAGATGTGTAATGAGCCTCTTTGTCCACCAGAAGGCACTGCAACTTTTTTGTAGATCACCCCTTCAAATTGCTTTTGCTTTCAAATTGCTTCCGTTTTGGTTTGATTTTTTTCTTGTGTGGTTTTGCCAGCTCCCTGCTTCCACTGTTGAATGGAAGGGTAGGGGCATGCAATGGGTGAGGGGCCCCAGGCCTGGGGTCCAGTGCTGGACCATCCTGCTCTCCTGCAGTGCCAGCCAGGGACTGGGCTTAATTCATTCAAAAAACAAGTGTGTGCAAACACAGCTGCAACACTCCAGGGCTCAATTTGTTGAAAACCTAATACATGCAAACACAGATGCAGTGCTCCAAATTAAACAAGTTGAAATTTTATAAACCTATTTAATTTAATGAAGATTAAAACCCGAGAATCAGCAAGAATTCTTAGTAAATTGTTGACTTACATTATGTTATACTTTGAATAGTTTAGTGCTTCCTAATATGTTCTAAAATATACTGGACTCAATATTTTGGACATGCTCTGATGCTGCCTACCTAGTTTACACTCTGTTAAAGGAACTCATGGAAATAGTTCTAGAAGAAAATCTATGAAGTTCGTGGCTTTTGCTCTTTTAGCTGATCCAGTCAGTGAGTAGGGCAGGTTACCACTGTAGAGACCAGCTGCTTCAGAGAGGCATAAGCTTTTATAAGCAACAACCTACTTCATCAGATGCTAGGAATGGTTGAAGTAGGTTGGTGCCTACATGAGTTCATGCCCCTCTGAACCAGCTAGTCTTCACAGTGATACTCTTTCTTATCTTCTGCCTGGCTTCAAGCTAGCACAAATAACTAAACCTTTGAAGGATTGTGAACAACTTTCAGAATATTTTATTCTATGGCACTTTGTTTGCTTCTATGCCACCAAAATGCATGCAATAATATTTCAGTTAGTCAGGAAAGGTCAGTATTAGCTTCCCTAGCTAATCCCAGCTGTTCCTACTAGAATCCATGTGCAAACAGTAGAAACATAACTTCAGTAAGAACATAGATACAAGTAAAATTAGGTTCAGTGCGGTCTGTTATAGTGTTCCTTAGTGTGTGAGAACTGTGAAACTTAAGACAGTCTCCAGCAACCAAGGGAATTCAGACAGAATTACTGGTTTGAGTGGTAAAGAGATTGAAGGTCCACTATAAAGTAGTACATTCTGGATTAAAATTTCCTTCCCAGCACATAAAAGAAATATAAAGTACAAGTTTAAGTGTAGTCCTGTCATAGATAAATTAAACTCTAAAGAAATACAAACTTTTAACATATTTATTTGGTGTATTATATTTGGTTTGCCAACAGATGGCCACTTAAACATATTTTTATAATGTTTACAGGAAGAAATAAAAGTAAATACATTTTGGGAAAAATCAGAGCCTTCTTTGTGATTAAAGTATAAATATGGAGAGATGCCAGCAAAGGCAGCATAAACTTTGAAAATCTATCACACATTTATACTGACAACCTATTGAAAAATAATCATAAACTCAAATAGAGCGTATGGCCTGGTTTTTAAAAATTGCAAGTCTAAGACAAATTGTTTCACATGGGCATCTTAGAAGATTAATAATAAAAATTGCAAAAATGTATATGACATGAGAGAATGCATCTTTTGCAAAAAGGAAAACTTTAATGTGTCTGTGCATAGTATGTGATATCATGTGAGGTACATGCTGTATGTTTACATAGTAGAGAAGCAACATAGCTGTCTAAGAGATCCTTGGGCCAGACTCTGAGCTGATTTTCATTGATATAAATCAGAAGAAAGTGTTCTGGTTTCAGTAGTGGTTCTATTTTAAGGGGGTGGGGGAACAAATGAGATGGGAATCTGGCTTTAGTACTGTTATCTGCCTATAAGTTATGCTTTTATTTTATAAAAATGTTCATGCCATTGCTTTAAAACAAAAAAGTTCAATAGTGTTACTGAGAGAGGGACCAGAACAGCAGTCCTGAGCACTGTCTTTGTTGAGGAGGTGCAACAAAAGCTACAACTGCAGCAGCAGCAGCTGATCATACCACTACAGTGCGCACCACAGTCCCCAGCACTGCCCAGGGCAGAGCTGCCCAGCTACACCTCTGAAAAAGAGATGAGTTTTTAAATGAGCATTTCTACTTAGCTCTTATTTGACAATCTATTTTAAGTATATAAGGGCACCACTCATTGCTGGCATAAATGGATCTAGTTCAACTGAACTGCCCCACTTCCACCCCTGCAGTGAATATGGCTGATATTATATCACAGAAAAAATGAACACTGTTTTTTTTTTCTCTTATCCAAGTACACTAATACTTATATTGGAATATCTCTCTTTTATTTTCTCCCTTGTGTGGGGATCAGAGGGAAGAGAGTCTTTCATACCATAGCTTTAGGCCTTCTTTGTAACTGTTTTTCTTGCTAAAGCACCAGAGCTGGCTCTTGTAGCCTATTTTTACTGTGGCTTGTGATTCTGCAGACATTGACATGTGTCACCTGTGATACAGCTACATTTGTCAGCTCTCTGTGCTCAACGGGGAGGAATCGATCCTCCATTTTCATTAGGTGGTAGGAGTAGACTATTGGCATAAAAAATACTAAAAAATATATATGTATAACTATCAGAGCTATCTGCCTGGAGACCCAGACTACTGTTCAGTGGTCATTTAAATTATTGAATGGCACTAAAATAAAAGCCATTTCCCTTTTTTGTCTCCTTTGCCCAAATAATTCAGCTGAAATGCAAGTTGATTTCATTTTCTTTTTATCCACTCAGCTTGTTAGAAAGAATATTTTAGTTCAGATTCCATTTTTCGAAGTTCTACTCACACCCAGCGTGAAGCATTGCTGTCATGTCCTTATCTTTAAAAAAAGAGAGAGAGCGAGATGGAAAAGAAAACAAAGCCCACGGGTGACATACGTTTTATTGAGGTGTTCCACATGAAGTGCAATTGTATGCTTTACGTCGTGCACAGCACGGCAGGAGTCTTCAAGAGGAAGAGAGCCTTATCAAATGAATACAGATTCACATTTCAAATAGGCTAAATAGGAAGCTCTCAGGCTTTAGGATAGCATAGACTACATTATAATAAAGATGATCTTATTGACCAGCTCCTCATTTGTGGGCAGTGGCAACCTTCTCCTATAACCATCTTCCAGCTATTCTAGTGATTATTCACTTATAAAAAAAAAAACTTTAAGGGACTTTAAGGTAATTTTAGCTGCATTTTTAATGCTATTAGTACTTGGAAATTAGCTACTAATTAGCTCATTGCTACTAGCAATTAAATGTGGGAAGCAAACATTTTCCCATCCAGCAAAAACTGTCAAGATTTTCTGATCAGGCAAAAAAAAAAAAAGAGTTCATATTTTTTCATGATATTTTTTTTAAAATGCCCAGAATAAGTAGCCTAATAGTTAGGGCATTCAACCTTTAGAGGGGGGTGTGTGGAATTTCATCTCATGGTACTAGTACCAGGCCCAAGTGTTCTTAACTACCACAAGTCGCTACACCACAGCTCAGGGAATTCTATGAAACACGGAGAACTGAAAATTTCCACTTAAGATCTGGGCAATTCCCTGGAAAAGCAGTGAACTTAAGACAATGCAGTTACACCCAGTTCGAGACGCATTACTCCTCTCATAGTAATCTTCAGGGATGCCACACCAAAAACAACATTTTATTATCAACATTTTCTGGAAATGTTAATTATAAAATTTAGAAAATAAAAGGATTTTTTGCAGGGAGGACATCCAGACATTTAGTCTCTTCTAGACTGTTTAAAATTTTTTAAAGCATCTGTTTAAATAAGAAGGCCAATATTTCCAAATATAGGAGCCAAAAGGTTAAGCTGTTACATCCATAATAGGGCACCTCAATAAGTATCCTGATTCTCCAAGGTGTATGCCAAAACCTGTTGATTTAGATGGTTTTTGTTGTTCCTCAGCACCTCTGAAAATGAAGTAAAAATATTTAAAAATCTAAAATTGATGTGCCTGCATTTAGACACCCATGTTTGAAAATGTTGGCCTAAATTTTAATTCAGCTTTGTGGGGCTTGCAGATCCCACTAGCAGGATGGATGCTTAAAAATATCTATGAAGCAACTTGCAAGGTAGGTTATTTGTTGCTAAGTACATGCCGCAAGATATAATTCAGATCTTTTCCTCAGAAGTGCTTATCAATACAACAGCCCCCTAATGTTTATTCTGCAGCTCTAAGACATATGCTGTTACAAGAAATGTTGAAGATTTAGCTGCCATTAAAATGACTCCAGTTCTTCTACCTGAGGCAGTGCCTAACATAATGAAGACGTCCTTCGATTCAGATTCAGCATCAGAGGAGGCTGATAAAATAAGGGTAACTCATCCTGGGGTTTGATTATTTCTTTTGTTTTGTTTTTTATTTTGTTTAGTTTAATTTAGTTTAGTTTTGATCAGTGTAAGTCTGTCTGCTTTATCCATAGGAGAATTTGTATGAATGATTTCTGACTGGTGGTGTTTTTTTCAAAATCAGTCAAGTTCAACCTGGGGGCAAAAATAATCCCATAGTAACATAAAAAAACACTGGAATTTAATCACTGCATCAGGCTAAAATAATTGTTTTCAGAAACTATCCCATTCTCTTTAGTAATTAATTTTATAGTGCCATCTACAGGATAGGCTCACAGCCACATAAAAAGCATTGTAACTATTACTATAGCCTTCCCATTTAATTCTCTGTATATTACCAAGATAGTTACAAAATATTCGATCAGCCTATTGGAATATTCACCTAGTAGAACTGAGATTTAATATTAAGAGAAATAGAGCATTACTAATCCAGGGATGAAAGTCATATTTTCTGTTGAGGTAAATGACAGACTGTAATGACATTTTAGGGCACAGTTTTCAGCCAGGGCCAGATTTGGGGCTCCCATTAACATCCTTTAAATTACATTTCTGTAGCACAAAACAGACACTGGTTCTATGGAGGATTTCCCCAATGAAGGATCAATATAATACAGCCCTATACCATTTCCCTTACAGCCACCTGCAATAAGGATATGCTGGGAGTAGATTTTAGATGGGATGGAGGACAACTGGGGAGTGGTTGTGGTTCTTTGCCTCACAGCAGCAGATAGAAAACAGGGGAGGCAGCTATGTGAGTGCAGCCTCTGGGACTTGGGAATACACAAATTCCTCCCAGGTTCAGCCTCAGTGCTGCACCTACTGAGAAGTGAAGCTGTGAATCAGTTCCTAACTCATGAGTTGGTTCTAAATGAACATCAATTCACTAATGAAACTAATTTGAACAATTCCCAGCTTAGCAAGAATCTGCCTAGGAAAAAAGTTACTATTAAAACTTCGTGTCTGAGTATGTCCCAGGTGGCTCAGGAATTTTGTGGGGCAGTACACACAAATGTGCCATACAGAAAAAAATTACACACTCCTGAAAAAAATAAAATTAGCTGTAAAAGCTTTTCCTACATGTAAAAAGGCATCATACCCCTGGGTGGTAGAAACTCATAGTTTACCTCTAGCTGTTTGCTTCATTGCTCAGGGAAAACATACATCTCATTTCATGGCTTTAGTTCCAACTTTAATTAATTGTAATTAATTGCAAGTCCTTTGTGACCAATTGTTGCTACATATGGGGTGTTTGTGGGCAGCCATTTCTAGTATCATATACTCTGACTGTCTTTGAGATCTCTGTGGCTTTCTTAGCTACTAAATCCTGCAGTCCATACTAGGCCTTATTCAGACAGAAGTCCTATCGCTGTGAGTAAAGATCCAAAAATTTGGCTTGGTATGTTTGTTGAAGGATGAAATTCCAGACCACGGATTTTTTTTCTCTCTAGAGAAACAATAACATGCCTAGGGTTACCAAGACACTGGAATTCAGGGAACACAGCTTGAGTCACTGTGGTGAAAAAAAGCAAAAGAAAATAATTGGCATTATTTGGTGAATGACTTTTCCTGTCTTTAATCCTGATTCCTTTCCCCCCTTTATCTTAGAGTGATCCCCTAAACCAGCCACTCAGCCCAGCTTATCCAGCTGACAAAAAGTGTTGCTCCATAGCAGGATCTTAGAGTTTCATGAAATCAATTAATTTCCTCTACAAAATGTATAGGAATATACTGCTAAAGCAGGAACTTTAAATAAGTGGATAGTTTTTTTTATTATTATTAAATCTAACATTGACATGTGCTTATCACCTAATAGAATAGACCATCTTCAGAAATCATTTCACAAGAGCACCCTTCTATAGTTGAACAATCACCTCAAAAGAAAAACCCAGCTGTTCATTTAATGTGTTTCAATGCAACTACATTTGGATTTGGAATTTGCCTTGAAAGGAAAAGCATACATGCTGCATTTCTCAAAAATGCCCCTCTCTATTATCTGGTTGGGGAGCATACTGTGAAGCTGACCTTCATATCAGGTAAATACTATCTTGGATCAAGTGATAAAGTGAAATTAATAGATATTCATCTTTCTTAGATATTAATATAATATCTGATCATCCCACAATCTTTAATACTTGTTATCTTCACACATCCCTGACAAGGAAAGGATGTGTTTCTACATGTCTACCCTGAGGCCCAGATCCTCAAAAGGTATTTAAGGATTCACGGAAATCTGTAGCGGAGTAGATTATTGAATCTAAATCTTCTAAATCCTAGGCTAACAGCTCAACTATGTGGCCATCCTTTAAATGTCAGCAGTAACTACTCTGACTACTTGACTAACATATATACATACAGAAGGCAGGACATAGTGGCACCTACATTGCCTTCTACCTTCCTTCAAACTAGTGTAGCTAACTCCCTTTCTCAAAGTTTACACAGCATTAGTGTCAATTTGTCAAGAACAATTACATCAAACAATGCCTAATCTTGTGATCAGATCTGTTACCCAGTAAGGCACTACTGATAAACTCGGGCCTGTCAGGCAATTCTTTCCACACAGTTTGAGCTACCTATACTTTGTATTCACTTTAATTGATGCAACATCATGCTTAACATGATGAACAGTGTTTGTCATTTGCTTGTGAACATTCATATATTTGCATGGTGTGTTAACACAATTACCAACTACTAAAAATGAGCATGTTGTAACTATATTTGCATTTAACAAAATAATGTGCTTTGCTGCCCTGTTTTGAGACGGTGTATTTTTTGCATGCTACTCCTAATTGAAGAATAAAACTGCTGATAGTAACTTCCACATAATTCCAGTCCCTACAGACGTGCCAATTGAGAAAATACAAATCACCATTCAGGCAGGTGATGCTGCTGCTGCGAAAATGGTACGTTTAGTGACCTTTGTAGATGAAGAAAGAGAACTAAGCAGAGAAGCAGTTGAAAAAGTGAAGAAAATTCTTGATGATCCTTCTGATGAGACTCAGGTATTTATATTGTTCTGGACTTGTGGGCAAAAATGTAAGCCTATGTCATATGCTTTTATTATTTACAAGGTAATCTCAATGCTTTAGATAGTGGGGAAAATGAAATGATGCAGTATTAACTTTTATCAGTCATGATTAGTCGCACTATGACTTCTACATATGGTGTACTCAACATATCATTTTTGGGTACTGCTGGAACTGGATTTATGACCCAGGTACCTTGTTCCAGGCAGACTCAAACCATCAGACCTACCACAACCTCTCCATTTGATAACAGGCAAATATCATTGATACACAGTGATAGCAAATAAGAATAATGCAGGCAAGGCAAACAAAATAACCCCCACTCCCCAAGTCTAAATCTACCAGTCCTAGAGCTGTCAGAGGGAAGGTACATCTGGACAGTACATGAGCTTCACCCTGAAGTTCTCTCTTGAATGTCAGATGTCACCAGCCTGGAGGTTGAGCACTGAGCCCCTACCCCCTACACCCCACCCTCAGTGGGGTGGTGAGACAGGCTGGTCGTGTGCCCTCTGTCCATGATGGCATCAGCTTCCCCTCAAAAAGACTCTTTGCTGCTCTGAAATCCCTCCTTTTGTATTCTTTCTCCCTTCTGATGACTCTTCATCTCTGGGCATCATTGATTGGTCTCCCTGTGGTCATCATACTGTCCACCTTCTGTCCTGTCAGTATATTCCTTTGTTCCAACAAACCGATCACATGCACAAATCTTCATTTTGGTTACTTATCAGGCCACCTAATTTGGCCTGTTCACCAACACCAGAAATCCCAAGGGCCCTGAAGTTGGGCACTGTGACCTGGTTCCAATGCTACAGAGTCCCTTATCTCTGTTTGGGTACACTGTTCATGGTATGGAATAATGTGGTACATGTCTTTAATTTCCTGGCCTGTGTGTCTGTTGGCTTCAGACACAGTGAGCCTTGAGGGAAACTTTGTCACAAACACGCTTTTTAGAAACCAGTTGACCCTTGCCATTCTTCTGGACCATTGTTCTAATGCATATCTACTTTACCTACAAGCCAATTCCTAAAAGCAAACCTCTAAATACCATTTTCTATCCATCCAGTACCATTTCATGTGGACATTACTAAATGTCTTAAAAGGTATCACAGGCTAGGTACAGACATTCAAAAACACAAGATGAAATCAATCTAAAGGTGCAGAAAGAAGTATAGCTCCTGGGTCTAATTCATGGCACTCCACAGAAAGCTCAAAAAGCTTCACAGAAAACTCCATAGACCAATCCTCCTAAACCAACAGATATTAGCTGTTAGGTCAGAAGGGTGGGGGATCGAGCTTCAATTTGGAGCCAATCCAGGGAGAGAGGCTGCATCTCTACAGCCTCTTCCCCTGGCTCTGCACCTCCCCATCCTCTAGCTCCCATTCTGTCTCAGGATGGGAGGGGGAGGAAGCAGAGGAGGGAAGTCCATTCTGGAGTTTCCCTAGCCATGCTGGAATGGGGGAGGGGCATGGTTTGAAGCCCCCGACCTCAAGGGGCTCCAGTCCACCATCCCCACCTTCCAGCACTGACTGGGCAACCCTCAGACTGAGCTCCCTCCATTCCCTCATCCTCCTCCAATTCTGAAAATAGTGCCAGGAACAGGGCTGGCATGCATCATCTGAGCCCTGCTCCCAATGTTCACAGACAGAAGTTAATGAAGGTGCTCTGCTTTGGAGTGCTTTCATTTGAACCCTCGTTTCATGAGGGTTCAGATTGTCATGGGATTGGGCCCTTTTAAAGCACTCCACAGCCATGTACTTGGGTTTGGCTATGGCTGTAAAGCACTTTCACGGGCTAGATCTGGCAAAAACTATCATTTCTGTCTATGCCTTAATTTATGTGGCTTTCTGTAAGAGGCATAGTTTAGATTGGTTTCTATTTCTGGATTAGACCATGTCCTTTGGAGGAGTACAGAGGTGTTTATTTTGCTGTGTAACAGATTACTTAAAAACTCTGATAAGTGAACAGAATGACATTTTTCTCTCTCTCATCATGCTGTCCACTAGAGAAGACCACATACTCTCCAAAAATCTAGAAGATCGTCCTCCAGCTCTAGCCGTGGCAGCAGCAGCAGCAGCAGCAGAAGTAGAAGTTCAAAGAGCACAGAGAGCAGTAGCCCATCCAGCAGTGATTCTCAGGCAAGAAAGACAGGTGACCAGATAAATCTGAAGAAGGAAGCATCTTCATTTGACTATTCATTGGGCCCATCAAGCAAGAAACAGCAGAAGAAGGTGCCACGTGTCAAAGAACATTCCAAAGGCAAACAAAAGAAATTTTATCCATTTGGGGAGAGCAGCAGCAGCAGCAGCAGTGAATCTCTGGATAAAAAGCACTCAGGTAAGAGACGTTCCACTCCATCCCCAACTGAACATGCTGCTAGTGATGATGTGCACAGACATGAGAAGAAACATTCCCAGTCTGCACTCCCAAGCAAGCACAGCAGCAGCAGCAGTAGCAGCAGCAGTAGCAACAGTAACAGAGACGTTCCACTCCATCCCCAACTGAACATGCTGCTAGTGATGATGTGCACAGACATGAGAAGAAACATTCCCAGTCTGCACTCCCAAGCAAGCACAGCAGCAGCAGCAGTAGCAGCAGCAGTAACAGCAGCAGCAGCAGCAAGAGCAGCAGCAAGAGCAGCAGCAGCAGGAGCAGCAGCAGCAAGAGCAGCAGCAGCAAGGACAGTAGCAGTAGCAGCAGCAGTGACAGCAGTAGCAGCAGCAGTAGCAGCAGCAGCAGTAGCAGGAGCAGGCAC
>NW_005841999.1:874161-879361 GCF_000455745.1 Alligator sinensis | reverse complement strand
AGCAACAGCAGCCGCAGCAGCAGCCGCCGCAGCAGCAGTGGAGCAAGTAGCAGAGCCAGCAGCAGCAGAACCAGCAGCAGCAGCAGCCAGGCTACTGATACGCCTCGTCATGCAGCCAGGATCCATTCCAGGGAGTCACACCATTTCAGCAAACATGACAAGGATGACAAGAAACATGCCAAATACACACGTTTTGGCAGTTCAGAGTGGTCTGTTGAATGGGTAAGGGCTTTGCATTCATTGTGCTTGAGCATGACACTATGCTTGTTGAATCACTGCAGACAATAATTTGTACTGGGATTTTGCAGGTAAAACATCTTCCAAAAGTATACCGGCTGCACTTCAAGTCTACGCATGGCCATTGGGTAGGACGAACCTTCAAATATACACTTTTATGATCATTGCAATTAAAATGCTTTACTGGGAAAAAGGGAGTTGAAAATAATTTGTTCATTTTACTTGGCTGTTTCCTTGCAGAGTAAAAGAATCTGAGTAATTTGATGTCCAAGAATACTAGAGTCACAATAGAGATTTGAGTACAAAAATAATCATTATCATTGGTATGATTATAATAGTATCTGGATATGGTGCAGCTCCCAAAGATTCCAACCAGGCCACCTTGAGCTGTATAACCACCTCTGCATAGTTAACAATAAATAGGTCTAGGGCAAGACAGGGATAATAAAATAAGGGGCAGAGGGGAGCACACTAGTTGTGTGAGCAATTCTTAGACAATCAAGAGCAGTGGTGAGAATTGATGATCCTCCTTGGTGTTCTCTGAATCTAATTCAAAATTGCATTGCCATATAAGGAATTTTAAGGAGGTGTTTAAAGAGCAATAATTGTGTTCCTCAGATAAATTTATTATTTGAATTGATCCAAAGGTAAGAAAGTGGTCTATGACCTTTTAAATGAAAAATGCCTCCCTTTCTCAGAAAAAAATTAAATTTGAAAATTGATTTTTTTTCAAGTAGTTTTAGTTATGATGTTACAGCTTATGTATCTCCATGTGCATAGAATCTGGTTATTGAAAGAAATCAAAGGGAAGGAGCGCTCAGGATAAGATGCAGAGTCTGTCAGTCATCTGTTCTACAGTTTTTTACCTATTTCTGCTTTGCAGGATCAAATTAGCAAAGTAGAAGGCCACTTGGCATCATCTTCTTCTGAGTCAAGCAGCCGCAGCAGCAACAGCAGCAGTAGTAGCAGAAGCAGTAAAAAGACGGTTTCCAGCTTTCCGCATGAGGTAACATTTTATATGGCACAATTAAGTGGCAGAGTTTTTCTAGAAATTAAATATTTGGTAGCAAGAGCTATTGATCTCAACTGTCTATCTAGCCATTAACTCTAAATAGATTCTTGATCTCTAGAAAATGCCAAGCATGTAGAGGTCTTTACTTTGTAAAATGAAATTCAGAGCCAGTTAGGGTAAAGATATTTTTCTTCTGAAAAATGGTGATTTTATTTTTCTGGGGTTTTTTAGGAAAAAAATCTTCAAAATAGTTTGGGTTTTCACCAATTAAAAAAATTTCAATTTTTTTTTTTTAATTATCTTTGCCTTGTTAAAAGTTGAAAGATTTTTCATTCTGGTTAAGAAAATCCCCAAGCTGTTAGCAAAAATGGATTTTTTGTGGGGGGTAAAAAATTACATTTCCTTGGAAAGGTAAGCCTCTTATTAAGGTTGGTATCAGCTGAAACTTTGAAAACAGCTTTACTGACAAAAAACGGCATATGAACTATATAATGTATGTATCTGGCCATAACCAGAAATGTCAAATATACATTTAAAAGTTAAATCCTATCTCTCTCGCTCAAAAATAAACTCACTGAGGTCACCAGTGCATTTTTGACACCACTGCTGTACAATGTTAGATAATGTTAGGAAACACAAATACACCAGTTAGCTTAAAGCACCAGCAAGCTCACATCATGATTATGTATCCTTAGGTTTAGTACACATTTGTTATTCCATATCTATCTTAAATAAATATATATTAATAACAATAGAACAACCAGGGCTAATGATGAGGGAAAATGCCTAAGGATTAATAATATTGAAGACTGTTGGTGTTAATAAGAACCTCATCATACTGGCTCAAACAGTCTGTAAGACAAGTGGTATGTACTTTGAATGAAGACATTGCTATGACAATACCTAGCATACTTTCTAGAAAGCTATAATGAAAATAATAGCAATAATACTCAGAATCTTAATACTTCCATGGACATGGGTTTGTGCAGCCTTAGATTCCATTTTCAGATAGTTGCACCTTTTTAGATTCTCGATTAAACTGAAACTTCAAAAAGTGGAACAAACCACCAAAACTTACTCTGATACAACGATAGGAGTCAGGAAATATTTTCATTCTGAACCATCCAAGGCTCTATCATACTGAAAAGCACAGTGCTAAGTAAGGCCAGGTTTCAACAGTGAATGCACATGCATTTTTTATTTTTCAGCGTACCTTCCTGGGAGAGAGAATGCCACCAGGCTTCACCATTGTGGCTCGCGCTGTTAGAAGTGACAACAAAAATCAAGGTTATCAAGCCACAGCGTACATGAATTCTGGTACTAACAAAGTTGACCTGCAGATAGTTGTGGTTCAACTCGCTGAATCTAACTGGAAAGCTTGTGCTGATGCTGTCATCTTACCTCTGAAAGCACAGGTAAACAGCTAATTCCACCAATAAAAGCTTTAAATAGATAAGGGTTATATAAAACAACTACAAAGTGCTATACAAATGAAGAAATTGCCTAACAATGAGGATACATTTTCCTGAATCATTTTATATCTGTTATCAGCAACATTTTGATTTTTTTTAAACATTCAGCTGCACTACAAGCTGTTTGATGAAACATCACAAAAATACAAATATTTTCAAAGTTGTTTGTAAAGGTTTTGAAAAATTTGGAAAAGTTTTGACTTGCCTTATTACCAGTTTCTACCAGCTACAGATCTGGTTCATTCCTCTCCTTCTTATATATGTCAGATCATTTCTTTTTCGAGGGTATTTCTTATAATTCATTAACTGCATTAGACAGGACTCTGTTTGCAGCCTCTGTATTCAAGTCTCTCTTCCACACTCCTGTGCATCTATTTCAGTTAAGGAAACCAGCAATGTGTTCTGTGTATGTAGTGATTTAGAGACCTCTATTTTTCATATTGTTCATTTCCAAAATTCCCTCAGAAATTTCAGTAGTAAAAACTGCTTTTCTTCGCACAACCAGGCATTTTGCAAAGACAGCAGTGAAATTGTAAAATGAGTGAACTATTTCTTTTTTTAAATATTCAACCAAAGATAATGTTGTCAAATGTAGTGGATCCCAGCAATCTATCCCTGCAAAATTTTATATCATAATTCAGTGCTTGTTTTGAAAATCAGAAAAGGAAAGGCTTATTCTTCTCAGTGCAGCTTAGCCTTTTTCCCTCATGTCTCACTCCTGTTCTGCTCCAACGGTAGCTAGATTTCCTCCACTATGGGCTAGAAGCAATGGGGACTGTTTTGAAGTTTCATAAAGACAAGAACAAGTCATACTTTGATATAACAGATAGTTATACCCTGATTCCATTTCTGAAATGCTAATGAATATTTCCTTTCTTCACAAAGGCAAGGTTGAGATGGGGCAAGCAATGTCAGAACTATAAAATTGAGGCAAGGGCTTCCACAGGCCAGCTCGCAAGGAATCCAGCAATACAGTTGAAGATGGCATGGACAAAGCTTCCATCCTGGATAAGGAGGACATCCATAATGTAAGTAGTTTCTTAGCTTGTCATTTGTTGTGCTACTGATGTTACTGCACTTGATGACCTGAAGCTTTTCGGTGGAATTAGTTGAAAACCTCAACTATACTAATTTTTTGCTGAAAAAATGTAGATTCAATAAAAGCTAAAATATTTCACAAATTTGCTTTTAGTTTCACTGGATCATTTGCACTGAAAACAAGTAAAACAATTCAAAAATATCAAATAATCCAACCTCCTGTCTTCCATTAATTGTGTATCTGCTACCCTCAGAATTTCTCTCACCCCCTCCCCCAGCTGATTTTCACTAGGCTGTGATCAGAAACATGAGGAAGAATGTCTTGCACCCAAAAGTTTGTCTAACTTGATCCCAACTATATAGTTGGTCTAGTAAAAGATATCACTGTACAAAATCCTTGCCTTTCACCCCAACAAAAATAAAAAATATGTTATTACAACATTTTCAAAACTAAATTGTTTGATTTGTTTTACTTATATCTAAAATATTTAAAAAATTAAAATGCTTAAAATAAAAACAAGATTAATTCAACATTTTGTTTGATCCTAAACAGCTATCTATATATTTTTTTAATTCTCAGTTCACTGTTTTCTTTTTTTAATTTCTCAGAACTGCCAGCCACCCCCCAAAATCAGTTATTTTCACAGCTATACTTCTGAGTAAGTCATGACTCATTTCTCCTTAGGGTTACAGACTATGTTCCTGGTGTAGCGTTCATGTTGGGATTCTCACAAGCAGTTCAAAGAAATCCATCACGTGAGCTTGTCTTAAGGGCAGCTGCAACATCTCTACGAACAATTGACACAGTTATTAAAGCTCCAGGGGTATGTGTGGTTTTATTCTTTTTCTCTAATGTACTTTTTCTCGGTACATAAATTTACACTAAATCTGAGAAAGGTAAAAAAAAAGTAGAGCATTATCTCCGATACAAACTACTCTAGATTCCTGAACATACAGAGCTTGATTCTGCACAGCTTGGGTTCAGTATACCAATAAGCTGAGGATAAAAAGTGATCAGCAGGAGAAAAAGTGCTTGGAAACCTGATGCTTTAATATTGAAAAAAATTGATGCAAATCCACCAAGTCAGTCCTGTCTAGTAGCAGGGTAAGGCCAAAAGGGGAGCCCCTAGCAAAATACTTTATTTCCATGCTGAGGATTACCCTAAGGCCTCTAATTACTCTGATATGTCATTCTGGACTCAAACTTTACTTGATTTTATGAGTAAGGTGCATAGGAATGTCTTGAGGCGTACATGAGATGCATGGGGAACAGTCCACTTAGAGCTGACACTTACTTGCACCTATATGTAACATCTATTCATAGATGTTAGGGTCAGAAGGGACCTCAATAGATCATCGAGTCCGACACCCTGCATATGCAGGAAAGAGTGCTGGGTCTAGATGACCCCAGCTAGATGCATATCCAACCTCCTCTTGAAGA
>NW_005841999.1:830455-870975 GCF_000455745.1 Alligator sinensis | reverse complement strand
CCTGGATTACCTCCGTCACATCCCGAATCTTTGCTCCAGGGAGGCAGCATACCTCTCGTGCTGAGGGGTCCTGGCGACAGATGGGCCCCTCCGTACCTCTCAGGATGGAGTCGCCTATGACGAGCACTCGTCGCCTCCTCCTCTGTGTCCGCTTGGATCTCTTGACCTGTTCGGAGTGTGAAGAATGTGGTGTTTCTTCCTGCCCAAGGGTTTCCTCCTCCCCTTCCATCTCCTGCAGGGTCGCCAGGGCCTGATACCTGTTCTCCAGTTGGACTGGAGGAACTGGTACCTGTTCGCTGCGAGCAGCTCTGGTCCTGGATGTGACCGTCTGCCACTCTGCTGTGGAGGGCATTCCCCGGGCTGCTTCTTCTTTCGGTGCCTGGTCCTGCAGGGAAAGGAAATAACTGTCAATTTCATCCTCCGCCTCCCTGATCCCCCTCAGCCTGCTAACCTCCTCCTGGAGCTCCCTCACCTGCGCCTCCAGAGCCCTAAGATGGGCACCTGCAGGACAGGTGTGGGGGCCCCCAATCTCTGCCCTGCAGTGCACTGCACAAGGGATATAGGATCAAGTTCTATAACAACCACAAAAGCAGCACTCCATTGACCAAATAAGAAAGGTTACATTTTCCAAGGAGCCTGCCTGGATTTAGTCTGCAGAATCCCTTTGATTAATTGTTCCTTGTCCACCAAATCCCTGTGCACCTTTTTGAAAAGTTTCCCCTTGTGGGTCTGATTTAAATGAATAACAGCTTGGCTGTTCATAAATAAGGAAGTAGGTATGTCCTTAACTTCCCCTGTGCCCTAATATTGCAGAGCCTTTCATATGTGATAATGAGAGAGTGGGTGTATTAGGCTTCTGTCTGTTTATTTAAGTGTGTTTAATGTGTACTTAATACAAAGTATCCTTTGTGTTGGGGAACTCAGCCAAAATCACATCACACCAATATTTACCCTATTAGACTGTATGATAATATAGTCAATTTAGTCAGCTATACTAATTCAACCTCTAACATACTTAACTAGCTGGCAAGTTTTTTTGTTTGCTTTAAGAAAGTCACACAATAATATCTTAAATAACATTCACGCACATTAATATCCCACATCACTGAATGTAAAACTAAATTCTCAAGATGGCATAGAAGTCATAATAAAATAGAAGATAATGGTCCCTCATAAAATATATTCTATGTTTGGGGCATACACCATCAACCGCAGACGCTCCAAATGCATAAATACATAGTTAAAATATGTTTATTCGGAGACTGTTTGTCTGTATGATTGACAAAATGGAGATTTCAAATTATACTATTGAATATGTCATATTTTAATTTACTTCTGTTTCAGGCAACCCTTTACTATCAGGGTTTCCCGATTCCGTTTGCTTTGCCTGTAGGCCCATATCTACCTTATCAGACTCCAGGAATTACTGCGTGGAATGTCCTTCCAGAAATAGCTTCACGGATTGCTCAAGAAGATCAAGGTAAAATGCTTATTATAAACTGGACTGGTCTGGACTGCTGTAGATGGTGATGATCCTGCTTTGAGCAGAGGATAGGACAACATAGCATACAGAGGTCCCTCGTAGCCCTATTGTTCCATGATTTTATGACTGCACGTGTATTTGGTCTTGTACCTGGTAAAAGAGCAGCGATTATCCATAACATATTTAGCCCCACCTGCGGCTCTCTTTCCTGTCATCTTCAGCTTTTGACTTTCTTAGCAGTACTTTTTTGGAGAACCATGATAATCCTTACCTTTCCCAAAAGAATTGCCTTTTCCACAGCTCACTCCTTGTTTAGCAGCAGTCTTACTGGATTCTGCCTGAAAGGACTTCAACTTTACATGGCAGAGATCTTAAGTGTAGGATCTGTCCCTTATTCTTTGTAAGGGACTGCCAAGCATACCGCATGAGGTGGTGGATATGGGACAGAAATATGAGTTTCCTACCCTCTTTATGTTCCTCATTTTGTGATTTTTAGCTAAGTGATGTGTCAAACTTAAATGGCACATACTACAAACAATTGGACAGTTTTGAGAAATGACAACTGATTTTACAGTGGTTTCAGCTTTTAATTTCTCAGAAGTTTGATACAATCTCATTTTGAAAACTTGGTTGCTATCACTAAGGAGTTATTTTTACAAAGTACAATTAAACAAAGTGCTGGATATACAAACTGCTTACTCATCATTTTCTGTTGCTGCCCTGCCTTTTTGTAAATATATATTTAGGTTGAGATTTTGAAAGCTGCCTAGGAGCTTTAGAGATGTCAGTTTGCAATTCCCCAGCTATTCAAGCCTCTTAGGCAGCCTCCAAGAACTTTACAGCTACCAACATGGTATTGTCTCATATGAAATTTATTTTCATTGTTGTTTTTCAGCCACATGTGAACTGCGTGAAGATGATTTCAAAACATTTGACAAAGTGAAGCACAGCTGTTCCTTCAACAAGAGCTGCAACCTCATTGTGGCTCAGGACTGCACTGCTCATCCCAAATTCATAGTGTTCACAAAGACAGCTGATCCCAGCTCTTTCTCAAGGGAGGTTTACATCAATATGAGCTCATCGTAAGTGCAATTACCCATAAGCCCCAAGAGTCTATGTAGAATCTTGGGCAGTCACAAAAGGCACTTCAAGGAGGACCTTGGTTACATTAAGGCCCTTGGCAGATGTTATTTCCATCAAGCAATGGGTAATGTTATGCCATGTGACTTGCCTCATGTCCATAGCACAAGTTATCCAAAGAGGGAAACAGTGCCCAGTGAATTTGCTCTGCCAGCACTCACCAGCAAGGAGGGCTGGGGAGCTACTGGCAGTGACTGCCAGCCCCCTCCTACACCTTCAGTTTTGCTGCCAATGAGAAGTGAGCTCTTAGCTCCCCTTGGGTGAAGGGCTGGCACACTTCAAACCTGCAAGTACATAGGTGGGCTTTTTCTAGTGTATTCCACTGAAGGTGCTCTTGAAATCTCAGTCTCCAGTGTGCTTGAGAGTCATTGGATAAACACACTGATCAACAGGAGTTGAATAAAATCCTACACAGTCCCTTGAGCTGTATTTTAGATTAGTCATACTCCCTCTCTCTGGCCAATAAATATTTAATTCTTTTTGAAAAGGTGGACCAGTTTCAGAAGGAAAGATGGAGAGCATTCGTATTCCAGGCTTGATGGTAGGGGCAGTATACAAAAGGGTTTGAGTCAGTTCTGAGCACTGAACCTGCAGATCCTACATTCTGGGCAAGTGCTCTAGCCACAGACCTATTGACTTAAAGGATCCACTGCCCCTACCTTCTTCTTCAGCTGTGTAGTCCTATCTCTGTTTTGACAGAACAAGTCACAGACCCATATACCATAGGATTCTGAGTAGTGAATTGTAATCTAACTTTGGCACCTCTCTGCAATCCAAAGAAAGCCACCTAACTTCCAGTTAGAAACAGGATTTAAAAGTCACTGGTATTCTCAGCATTTCCTACTGGCCACAGTGCTTGCTGCTGTGAATCCCATTCTGAAGCACCTAACTCTACTCAAGCACAGTGTAGACAGCTTGGGCACCTAATGCAGGGTTGTGGATTACAATCTAAGAGCCAGGGGCCTGCAAGTCAGGCATTGTGTCACTCAGTATCATGTCATAAAAATCCCTTTATGGATCTAGCCATTTGTTGAAATTTTGTTACGAAGAGAAAAAAAAAATTATAACCAGAGGAAGAAAAACTCTTCTGGCTCTTACCCTGTTATCTAACTGTTCAGTTTCTTGGGCCTTATCCCATCACCAACTCCTGGAAATCTGCCCTTTTCCTCCTTTCCCATTTGTCTATGTGGATTATACTACAGTTGTAAACCCAGCCCCTATGGAAGTCTTGAAAGAAAGGGACACTTTTAAAGACTGAATTCTGAGCCTGGTTCCTGCTAGATTTGGTAGTTTGTCAATGTTTCACACCTTTTCGCACAGCAAACATGTTGTTTTCTTTTTTCAAGAAACATCACAATCTATCCATCAGAATCTTCCTCTCTCCTTGTGTCATACAACAACGAGCCCATACTAACAGACAGCGATGTGTATGAAAACACAGAAGGTACTGTATGTTACATTGTAAAGCACACACCTTAATCATCTCAATTAAACTGATTCACTATTTTGAACTAGTAGGTGTTCAAATACCATAATGATAACCACCATATTCGAGGCGTGATCTCTGGGGCCAGATCTTCAGTGCTAGTTGTTTATAGAGCATAACAGTTCAGCCCAAACCTAACAGCTTATCACAATAGCATGGTTAAGGAAACGCACTTTCTGTAACTAGTGATTTGACTGTCACATCTAAGTTGGGTACAGACATTTAAAAAGCCCAAGGTGGAATTGATCCAAGTTACGCAGTTTTCTGTAAGTGGCATAGTTTAGATTGGTAGCAAACCGAATACATATTCACCATTAGGTGTGGGGGGGGGAGGGGATCTTAGACTGGGTTCCACTATTTTTAAACCATTCTGTGTGGGTCGAACTTCTGTTCCGTTATGGGTATAAACCAGTTTCTGATCGCTTATAGTGGTAAAACTGTAATGTCTGTACCTGGCCCAAATCACTTCTGACTCTCCCACCCTCACCTCCTCAGTGACCAGGTGGGGCCAAATGGGTCGGTAGGGACAGCCTTCAGCATGAGTCTCAGTTTAAACTCACTATTTTACAGCCACAGGGAGGCACCTTAACTGCTTTGCCACTAAGCCCGTTCTGATACAGAAAAGAAAAGGCAGTGCAAGCTGTATCGTTCAATCATAGAAAAATTTTCAAATATAAAGAAAAATCTCTTCTTTGGCAAAAAATGTCTTCAGAGTGAAAGAGAAAGTAGTCATTGTAAATTACACTTAATGATTGGTTACATGAGTTCAAAAACTAATTTTTTTTATTTTAAAGTTAAAATGTCTAAATGTTGACCTATCTTTTTTCAGAAAACATTAACGTTTATAGAAATGACTCACTAATTATAGTAGAAGCTCCAAGCCAAGGACTGGATAATGTGACTTTTGATGGTGTGATACTTAAGGTATTTCTGGTTCTGCTCTATGACTAGCTTTGTTTTCTCTTATATCCAGTGGTGACGCATAGGGTGTGCACTGAGATTGGCTGAGCACTCCCTGGAAACACCAACAGTGAAACCAGAAGTGCTGGCGGAAGTACACTTCTGGTCTCACTGGTGGTGATTTTGGGTGCAGCAATCAGCTACTGGGGGACCCCTCCTCCCCCCAGTTGGCTGTCAGCCACTGGGCACTCCCCTCCCCCCCATCAGTGATGTGGTGGCTTCCCAGACTCAGGAGGCACCAGTTGCCCATGCGTATACCTTGCTTACACCTTGGCACTGCGATGGGACGTTGAAGTCTTTTATCTCTTCATAGGTCACTGTTGCTTCATGGCTAAAAGGAAAGACCTGTGGTATCTGTGGAAACAATGATGGAGAGAAGCAAAATGACCTCCTCTTGCCAAACCATAGGCTAGCACACAGCTGTTCTGCTTTTGTCCATTCCTGGGTACTGGTAGGAGAGGCCTGTTCTGGAGGTTAGTAGACTTGAAAACAGTTGTTCCTTAAAGGAGAAAAATGTTTGTATTTTATTTTAACCATACCATTTTAAAAGTTTAAAAATAATAAAAAGCCACTTTCGTTTGAAAATAGATAAGACAATAACAGTTTGCATTCATTTTTAATCTAACTAATCGGGTACCTAGATGCTCCCAGTGGAAAGAGGAGATTTATATTCAGGTGAAGATTTCAGCGTCTGGTACTCAATTTAATATTAGACTCAGCTCTGCCACCTTTTCTCATGCTGAGTAGGTTTTTTTTGGTTGTTGTTTTTTTTTGTAAGTGGCAAAATCAGGCCCAATCTTGCTGCCATTGAACTTAGCAGGAGTTCTGCCACTGATTTCCAGCAGAGCGGGATCAGATTTCTCTCACTAGACTTTATCTAATCAAACAAACTACAGGCTTTATAAATACAGCACAGAGTGAATTTTAATAAATTGGGCCAGATCTTCTGTTGGTGCACATAGAGCAACTGATCATCTATGGTTAAGACCCATCAGAATGTTTGCAAATATTCTCAAGGTAGAAGCTTTTTCCCTGGCGCGTACTTAGAAGAATAATAATGTTGATTTCCAACAGCACAATACTGTTCATTTACACTTAGCATAAAACCGTTTTTTTCATAGATTTCAATTGCTGTGTGAAATGTACCCATATATGTGTCAGGAATCAAAGTCAGATATGGAATCCTTTTAATTCTAATGATATGTTTTAGTGGTAATAATTGCAGCATTAAAAAATCATTGAATCAAACACACTAACATTGAAATTTGTATATAAACCCCCCACTCACTAACAATAATGTTTCCCCAATAGGCTTGGCAAAATTTGATTTTTTTTCATAATTTTGATGGATAATATCAATGTTAATTTTTAAGCATTTATTTCCATTTTTATCAAATTTAATTAAATTAACAACAATAAAGGTCTTCTGCCCCAGGATGGCAAAAACAACAACAAAAAGCCAAGAAAACAGAACTTGTATCCCTTCTAATTGGAGTCTTTCTATGTACCAGTCTCACCAGTAGGCTGCTCCACCTCTTTTGACAGTCTCTCCCCTGTTGCCTGCAGCTGAGCTGTCCCACTCATGTGTAAGGAGCTTCTCGCTGCTGCTTTGCACACCTTCCTCCACAGCTGCTGATTCTGGTCCAGCTCAAATACTCTTTCTCCCCCCGTCCCCTGTCAGGCAGGGGTGTACGTGGTCTGCTATCTCTCTCTAGCCCAGCTTCCATGCATGCTGCCTGCTGTCTTCCTCTTCAAAGAGACAGGCTTGTGACTCCCTTCTTCTCTTCTTCCTCTCTCTTTTCAGTTATTAACAATGGAAATGTATTTTCATCAGCCCTTTATTGTGAGGTGAACTTGCCATTTATCGATGTTTACGAATAAAAATCGGATCCTGCCAGCCTAGCAATAGACTGTTCTTAATAGCCCTCGAGTCTGAGCAAGCGGCTATTTTCATTGGACCGTGCATTTTTAGAATTCACAATATACAGGATTACATTTGCGTCACATTATTAACTCAGATTTTAAACCAAACTGCGATTTTTTGTTTAATTGAGGGACCTAGATCTCTTCAGCCTTCACAAGAGAAGGATGAGAGCTGATCTTGTGGCTGCCTATAAATTCATCGGGGAAGACAGCAGGGTGTAGGAGATGCTCTATTTACTAGGGCTCCCCCTGCAGTAAGTAACTGGGAACAATGGCCACAAATTGACGGAGAGCAAATTTAGGTTGGGCATTAGAAAGAACTTCACAGTAAGGGTTGCCAGAATCTGGAATGGGTTTCCTAGGGAGGTGATACTCTCCCCTATCCTGGGGGTCTTCAAGAGGAGACTGGACAAGCACCTAGCTGGGGTCATCTGACCCCAGTGCTCTTTCCTGCCCAGGGCAGGGGGTCAGACTCAATGACCTACTGAGGTCCTTTCTGACCCTAACATCTATGAATCTGTTTCAAAACAGTTTCCTTTCCCCAAATATTTATGGTCCTGCTATTGCCACCCTTACTCTGCGAAGACAAGACATTGAGAAGCTGAGCTTAATGAAAGCTAAGGAGACAATATAACTGCATAGTGATGTAAGGAAAGAATGGTGCTGCTTTATATCTATTATGTTAAATACTATCTTTTTTCTCTTAGACTGCAACCTGGAACACAATTATGTGAACCTGGAACGATATCCTATTATTGATGGAGAGGAATCTACATGCTATTCTGTTGACCCAGTACTAAAATGTAGGAAAGACTGTACTTCAACTGAGAAGGAGTCAGTGAAGGTTGGCTTCCACTGTTTTGCAAAAGGTATGATAACTTTTTCCCCTTTTCCTATCCCATTTCCAAGAAGCTCTATCAGAACAGTTCATCATGGTATATCACAACAATATACACACAAACATCTTCTCCCCATGTGCCTTTAGAGCTGTTTTTCTTAATCCCATTTATATGTTATAGAAACAACTATAGTATTGGGTAGCTAAGAGCCTGCTTGGATTATCTGGCGGGTAGCACTGTCTGAAAAATCTTTCAGATGGTAAAAGGGGCATTTGTGATCAACACAAATGTTTTCACAGTTTCTAGATCTTCATCAAGTTGTGATAAGCAGTAATAAGTCCTTTTATTAGCACTACAGTCTGCAATTTCATGTAGACCAGGGCGAGCACAGCAATTGAGAGTCAGTCAAGCAGTGTGAGATGACTGCAGTGTGATTAGGCTGCCATGCTGTACCAGCGGGCAATACATCAGCAAAAAAAATAAAAATAAAAAAAATTGGTGAAGTGTTCTCCAGACAAATAGCTTGTTTGTGAAGGTATTTAACCCCTACACACAGCTTTTTGAAAGAAGTCATTATTCTGCTTTCACTTTTACATTAGCTTGTCTTTGGTGAAATCTACTCTCTGCAACATTGAGGCATGTGTGTAGGAGGAGAGTCCTACCCCATCTCTACAGTTTGGGGGGGGGTCTTTCTCTTTTCTAGTTCATTACATTGTAATCCTTAAATGCACAGCAATTGACAGTACAACCCATATGTATCATAAAAATAAACACAGTTCTAGAACTGACTAGTACAGCTCTGTTCGCCATGGTAAACATTTGGGCCAGATCCTCAGCATGAACTAGCAGAGCTGAAGCCAAAGAAGCTATGCTAAATAACACCACCAGATGAACGCAGCAGCCTATGTCTGATTTTAAGCAATGTCCCTGAAGACTGCTCACGTTATTAGAATTTCCAATGTACTGAACCAGTTCATAAAATGTTGAGTATCTCTCTAGGCTACTGAACTCTAAGTACAACCAGTAAGAAAAGTAGCACAGTGAGATTGCTAATAGCATTCTGACTGCACCATGGGATGTGAATAGATGCATCCTTTTATAAAAGAAAAAACACTCTCCATAACAGAACCTTCTCCAAAATCTTGTCATATCCGTATTTCACAGATTTTCTTTTGTGTGCCCATGCTCTTTATCTATGAAGTGTCATCACCCTAGGCCACTCATTGCCTCAAATTATTAGACTATAATAAAGCTGTCTCATTCTCACACACAATGTGTGAGAAAAGAAGAAAAACAGAAAAACTTCTTAGTCATCACAGTCATTGCTCTGTGCACAGTAACTGCAGGCTCCTCTGGTTCATTTACTGAACCTGAAACTGAAGAGTCTGCTACTAGCTCTGCTTCTTACTCTTTTATCACAGGTTTTTGTTTACTTACTTATTTATTTATTTCTGAGGAGATAGAAGATATAGGATCCCCACTGGTGTTCTTCTGTAATATTCTTTCTTTTCCTTAGGCTGAGAATCAATAATGATACAATGCACCCCTTTAAGTATTGCTCTTTTCCTTTGTTTATTTGATGGACCAGAAAAGTAGCAGAAGCAGCAAGGATATGCTCCTTTTCCCAGGTTCAGAAAATGAGCTTGCATACACGTGGCAAATTTCTTCTTTCGGATCCACAGGGAAAAGGCTCAGCCAATAACACTGCTCTCCCTAAAGTGGGGAACCACAGCACAATCAAACACTTACATTTGCATGATACAAACCAAAAGCATAATATGAAGGATGAGTTTCTACTAGGTAGAAGTGACAGAATTTCTCTTTTTCTCCTGTTTTAGAGATCTCTGGGCCAAATCCTGATATACCTACTTAGGCAAATGTCCTATTCACTCCAAGTCTTAATTGTATACCTAGTTTATGGTACAGGCATGTTTATATTGAATGGGCCTATATATATATATGTGCCCTTGAGTAATAATAATCTATCTGAGTAGACAGATTATTATTACTCAAGGGCACAGTCCTATCGCCAACAATGAGACCATTTGAAAGAGTAAGGATTCTCTACATAGATAAAGGACCCAGGATCAGGTCCAGGGTCTGCAAAAATTTGGTAGTACAAAGTTTAAGAGAGTTGAGTGAACACAAGAGTGTCAAAAAACTGACCTCAGACTTTTTGTGCAGTTTTCACTTCCTAGCTTAAAAATATTAAATCTTTAATAACAAACATCTCAAGCACCGTGCTGGGATAATATGTTTTATGATTTATTACCGGAAACCTGAGTGTCAGGTTGGTCAGAGAGGTGTAATTCCATCAAAAAGTGCATTAACATTTGAGTAGATGATTGTCTGATACAGACCAAAGGCTTTTGAATTTTCCTATGATGTAATATGACATGTTATAAATATATTGCCCATATGAATGATAAAACAAATGGAGATAAAATTATGAAAGCTTTGCACATTCTCGTTATGCAAGCTTAATCTAAATGGAGGTTCTAATATTCTTCCAGATGTAATGATAAACCTCCAACCAGCTAAGAATATTTATTGGGAGGATGAATATTATTATTCCATTTAGATTATTTTAGTATTAGAGGATATGGCTTATTCAAGCTGCTGTTGATAAAGCAGTGTGGTAAGGTTAATACTGAAACTGACAATGCTCTGCCAGATTTGAGTATATACGGAAAACTTTAATTAGAAGTTTATGAACCTCTGAAAATTCTCCAAAGAGCTTATCCTTTAGAATGAACTTAAACAAATAGAGAGCTGAAATATCCCCCAGTATGCAGTGAGAACCTGAAAAGGGATCGCTGATGTGTATACGCACACCGTGGTCTTATTTTGAAGACTGGCTGTCTCCAGTATGTCTTCCAGCTCCTGCCTGCTGTATTTGTGCATATGAAATGCAATTAATTTTGTTTTAGGCAGGTATTATAATAATTATACCATGGATGAAAATCCTGCTTCAAGTCAATGGGTCAGCATGATGTCAGTCATGCAGATAGGATTCAACCCCATATTCTTTACTTCATGAAACAGTCAGCAGCCATCAAAACAATATTGTTTTGAAATGTGTTCATTTGCTTGATGTTAGTTAACAGTGGCTATGCTCTTCTGACAGATACTGCTCCAAGCCTGTCTGAATGGGAACGTAAAAGTGACAAGAGCTCTGCGTCTGAGGAAATTGTGGAGTCAGTGGATGCCGATGTTGACTGTTCGTGCCCTAGTGATTGTAGTTCAACTTAATGCTTTAGCATTGTGGTTATAAAGATACTACACCCAACTAATTGAATAGCTGGACCAATACAAAGAGAATGTAATAGCTGCAGTAAAATATTAAGAAATATGCTTGGAAAAAATAGATAAGTCTAATGCATTGCATGCAAAGTAAAATGCTTTCTGTACAGTATGCCCTGCTTAATAAATATGTTGCTCATTAAATAAGTATTCATGAAGTCTCGTTTTATTTCTCTTATCGACAATGCAATCAGGCCAAGTATAATATTATCCAGAAATTCTGCTCCCTTTAATCTGAATATAATTACACTGGTCCTCTCTTAAAATTATGTTCAGTAGGTGATGAAAGGAAAACATGATTATGGTTACCACTAAAATTCCATTGTATAAAGAGTTCATTTTTAGCAAACAAAAGACACAGTGAGCATTTGTTTTCTTTTATATATTCTAGCAAAGAGCAAAGTCTGTGCTTGGAACTGTTCTGAAAAAAAATATATATTTTACTCCCAGCAAGACTATTAGCCTTAGTGTTTTCTACAAAAGAATGATTTGGACTGCTAGACTCCTGCTGTAGCTTTCTAGAGAGCTGTAGTGTGTGACACAGTCCCCATTTTGATTTAAATTTAAATGGATATAATATTAGTTCATGGGTTAAAGCAATGAAATGAAACTTTTGTGGCCTAACATTTTTATTACACATCCATGTAAGCGTACCTTAAAAAACTTTAGGAAACAATAATAAATTCAACAAAATTACCAATATTTATGTTAAAGTCCAAATCCTATTTCAATTTTACATACCTAAGTAGCTGCACATGTGCCATTCTGGGACTTATACAAAGTTTAGATTGTGTTTCTACCTGTGGTGGAATATGATCAACCAAGTATGTGCGTAACTACTCGAAAGGGGAACAGCATCGCCACTTTCAGCTAGTAGTTAGGGAACCTGCTAAGAATGTGAAAGACCCACATCTCATCTCTTCCCCCTTCACCCTGAGTACTTCCCCAACTTCAGAAAATGCCCTAATTAATAGGCCACAGGTTACGCAGTACCTACAGCACTTTCTATGCAAGGTGCAGAAACACCATTAAGGAAAGAAGAAGGCAGGAATAGAGGCTGGGGAACAGAACCCAGGGCCTTTTCCTTTCAAGTACAGAATCTCTCTACCTCTGGTTTATGCCCCCTTCTTGGCCTCCTATTATCTCACATGCAACCTACCCCAAAATGTAATACACACCCTTGTTCTTGAAATGAAGAAGATTTTTTTTTCCACAGTTACAACTACACAGAGCAGGGACAGCGCTTAATCTTCAAATATTCAATGGACTCATCCTCTCTTTCCTGCTTAACTAAAGCCAGAGCCCTGACTTCTCCCAAATCCTGGTCTCCATGGGTAGATCTATGATTTTGAAAAGAGTGAAAGCCTCTCCAAGGCTGTGAAATAGGAAGAGAGAGACCAGGAGCACCTACTAGACAACAAATTTGCCCTGAGAAAGTATAGTTTGATTAGTGGAACATCAAGACCATTAAAAAGAGAGATGATCATTAATACATCTGGAGTGAAGAACAATGAACCATTAAGCCAATTCGCTCCCTCAGCTACCTGAATAGTAATTCAACACCTGCTGCACTGTGGAACCAGAATCAAAGCAAGGCACTGATATACCAGGCAGAAAATCTCCTTCTTCATTTAAGACATGCACCCCAATTTGTGTGGGGACTGATTTTGCAGGGGAAAGATATGTGTTGCTTACAAGAAAATACAGGATCTTCTGCACTTGGTCCAGTGGTCAAGTGACAAGAGAAGGGCAGCCACACAAATGGAAGTAGAATCTAAACTGCATAAATGCCAAAAATAGCACATGCATGACTATGTAAGTGTCTCTTAGGCACAAAAAGCTAAAATTGGATTTGGCTCCAAATACTAAAAATACAGAAAAAAGTATATTACAAATTGCTGCCTCCCCCCGAAACATGCACACATTGAATACAATGTTCCCTCTAAGGTGTAGCAATGTGTGAGTGCACCGCTTCAGTCCGTGAGCATGCCGCTTTGGTCCATGAGCATGCCACTTCGGTTCTGCCTCCCTCTTTCGGCATGCACCACTTCAGAAACCACAGGTGCCTGGATAGAGCTCTATATGGGTCAGGGACCCTGGGACTATAGTAGAGGGTGAGAAGCCTTGTCTGGGGTCAGGAACTCCAGGGGACTGGGATGGATGGAGAGGAGCCTTGCCTGGGCCAGGGACCCCAGGGGACCTAGACAACATGTGGAACAGGGCCAGGGGCCTTGAGCCCAAAGGGGCTGGGGAGCGAATTGGGAGGTGAAGCATTGAACTCAAAATATCCTAGAACTCCAGGCTGCAAGAATAAGAATTAGAGTTAGCTAAGCTATTACAAGGTAATGTATTTATGGGGAACTGCAGTTATTTCACACTGACAAGCTATCAGTCATTTAAGATTCTTTCAAGAGCTGTTACAGAAGCAAGTAGGAGTCTGCACACAAACAAAGATGGGAACCCCAAGTCCTATCTCAGGGGTGGGCAAAATACACCCTGCAGGCTGAATCCAACCTGCCAGGCAAATTAATCCAGCCTACAGGCAGGCGTCCAATGAATTGCATGTCCTGCCCTGCAGCTGCCCCTGCTCCACTCCACATGGGGCCAAGCCCAGCCTCTTCCCCCCGGGACAGTGTGATACACTGCCACACTCACCAGCAGGAGGGCCCTGGTCCCAAACAGTGTGCACAGCTTCCAGGCAGGGCAGCTGCCAGTGCTGCACGCTGCAGGCAGAGCCCGCACCAGCCCCCAGCCCCTGCCTCACCTCAGGGAGCGAGGAAGCATATGACATTGGGGCTGGGGAGTGGAGCAGTTCCTTGGACCCCAAGGAACAGTTCCCTGGCATCAGCCCCCAACCCCTGCCCCCATTTCACCTCACTCACCTCGCCTTGGGGGGCAAGGAGGTACATGGCTTTGGGACTGGAGCAGTTCCCCGGTGCCAGCCCCGAGCCCCAGCCTCCGTCCCCACCTCACCTTCGTGAGCAAGGAGGCACATGACGAGGAGGCACTCTGCCCCAGCCCCTGCCTTGCTTCAGGGAGTTGCTGCTGCCTAAATTTACCTCCAGTAAGTGTCCCACACCGGCCCCAGTGCCTCCGCCTCTCTCTGCACCCAGCTCCTCTCTGAGAAGCCACTGCCCAGCTCCCCTCTGGGCGGGTGCACGGCATTTGTAAGTTAGTGCATGGCAAGATTTTAAATTGTGCATGGCCACGCGCATGGGCACCGTAGGGGGAACTTTTATTTAATATTAAGTGTAATACTAAAGACCAGCTTTTGTCTGGCCTGCACACAGTGCCCAAGAAGCCTCCAGCTTCCTGTTGACCTTTGCCTGATCTAGATAAAAATCCTTCTAACTGAAAGGCATATGGCACCGCCAAAAACCAAAGGGATCGTGGGACAATATCTCACCCCCATGCATTGACCTGGCCAGCCAGGGACTGCTAATACGTTGTCCCCATAATAGGGTGTTTTTCCTGCATAGCTGGGAGGTTTCTCATGTCATTCTATACCACTCCTTACTTTGGAGCAAGTTCAGTAAGAGCCTTGTCTCACGTTATACTTAGGACACATTAACTGCACTTAAAATAGGAGAATCTACATGTTCAAGCAGTAAATCATGTGCTAAGGTGTATTGTATGGTAGTAAAGTTAGGACTTTTCAGGCAAGGAGTATCTCCAGACAGTGTTAAGTAAGGTAAGAGAACCTTGTACATTATCAAGGAATAAGAAGTAAAATCAGATGCAAAGATATCAACCAGGTCTGTCAAACTAACAGTGGAAGCCTCATTCCAATGAAGGCAATGGAGCTAGTCACAAGAGTAAAAACAGCTAAACACTGTACATAAATGTTTATAGGATGGAAGATATAGTGATGACATGATAATAAGTGTTTCCGCACTAAGCATCAAATGAAACTTCCTATGCTTATATTTTTATAAAACAGTAAACAAGCCACAAACCGAGGTCTCAGGTAACCTGCTTCATAACTAAGGGTGAACAGGCCACAAGTCCCGTGCGCTAAGTACCCCAGAGGGAGAGAGAAGGGGGTATTGGCTCTGGTTTTAGGACTCTCAGATGCCTTGTTCCATGGGGACCCACCCTCAGACTGACCACAACCCTCAAACCAACCACGACCTTTCTGTTACGGTGACAATATTTGGATTTTCAGGGAGCATTGGATTTGCAGCTGAATAAAGGCATGACCTGTGGCCTAGCAGAGCTGATGACCACAAGGCAGAATTTGCCTATGCTAAGTAACCATTTTAACTGTGTCAACCATTTTCTGAGGAAAAAGCAGCAAGGGAATGTGGGAATCTGTGTGCTGTGAATGCAGTGGCATTTTAGGAATGTGGAAGATGATACAACCTGAGACAGAAAAACAGATTGGAATGTGGAAAAACAACACGTAATTGGTAACAGAATCTGAGATGAACATATGCAAAAAGGTGAATGGTGATTGGTGAAGAAGCCTCCAGAAGCTTCCAGGTTTTGGTCAAAGTCTGCCCATTGACCAAAGAAGAGAAGTCAAGGTCTTAGACATGTGCTCATAGCAAAAACACATGTAAATGAGTAAAATGCATAGGCAATTTCATGCTAACAAAGCAAACAGTAAACAGGGGAGGAGCTTGAGATGGGAGGAAAAATGGGTGGAACACAGGAGGAGTGAAGGTAGAATAAATGTTAATGAGCATAAACCAAAGTGTATAAATGTGGGAAAAAACTATTGTTCAGGACAGCTCCCGGTTTGTTGGTTTTTTGGGAGCTAGCCTGAAGCTGTCTCCATTCTGAATAAAGCTGTTGCGAGCAATGTGTGCTGGTGTTTGCTCCCTGCTTGCTCTAGCTAATGAGTAACGGGATCCATGGGCAATTGGATCGTCGTCTCCCTAGTCATTAGGCGCCACACAGAGTCAGGGTCTAACACTTTCTATTCGATAATAGGCAAATTTATTGATACACAGTGATAACAGAAAAGCAACAATACAAACAATCAAGCAATTTTATATATCTACAGATTCTAGGTCTGTCACCAGAGTCAAGAAACATCTGGCCAGGACACAGGCTTCACTCAAAGGCTCTCTCTTAGGTGTCTGCTGTCAACATGTCAGCAGCATGGAGGTGGGATGCCAAGCCTTCCAATCAGGTGGATGAGATGGGCTGGTGGTATGCTCTCTGTCCATGGTGGTCTCAGGGACCCCTCCCAGAGGATAATATCCCCGTTTCAGGGACCCTGAACTCAGGCCCCTTCTTGGAGCCCCTCTCAGGAAGAAGGAGGACGGGGAAAAGGATCTCATTGTTACTCTGAAGTCTCTGTTTTTGTATTCTCCTTCCCTCCTGATGACTCCTCATCCATGGCTGTTGCTGATTAGTTTCTCTCTGTGGTTGTCATGCTGTCCATGTCCTGTTCCATCAGCATATTCCAAGCCCGTCACATGTACAACCTTCCCAAAACAGGAATTTTAGGCAAGCTGGTGGCATTGCAAGCTGGTGCCACCTCATCTTGTGTTATGGAACAGTGTGGTACATGCCCCCACTTTCCCAGGCTGTGTGTGTAACCATTGGCCTTGTTGTATTAAACAGCCTGTCTGCTTCTGAAGGTTGAAGTAACTGTGTGACCCAAACTTTTAGAAATCAATTAACCCATGCTGCCCATCCTGAACCATTCTAATGCATATACACATACCTATAAG
This sequence comes from Alligator sinensis, assembly GCF_000455745.1. Lineage (NCBI taxonomy): Eukaryota > Metazoa > Chordata > Crocodylia > Alligatoridae > Alligator > Alligator sinensis. The sequence continues at coordinate 854,157 of NW_005841999.1, read as the reverse complement.
CCAATTCCCAAAAAGCAAACCTTTAAATACCATGTTCAAGCGATTGGGGAGGGATGAAGGGAGTTCTAGAATGGAGGCAGGGGGGCTCAACAAAATGGAGATTAAAGGGGTTTGAGACTGGCTGTGGGGAGCAGGGGCAGCATTCCCCAGGGAAGATGCTGTCACTGCATGGGGAGGTGGCCAGAGCTGTGGAGGGAACCTTCTCACCTCCTTTTTTTTGTTGCCAGGTTACAGGTTTAAAATGGTTTAATAGGAATGAATCGGTGGCAGTTGCTCTGTCAACCCGCATACCTGCTAGCTACACTAACACCAGTGCCATTTCCCACAGCTGGGAGGGTGCAGCTGAGGAGGGGACTCCTGCCCAGGGTGCAAAATCTACCAATTACACAGACAACTATCATTTGTTCTTTAACGTCTCTCATTTCCACTCAGCTACCCTCAACTTAGGGAAAAGTGCATCAGTTTCCCATCTATGGCTGCATCCAGATGTGCAGCCGAGTGTGGTTTGTGACACTGCAAACCTCTTTGTAGTGCCACAAACCACATTCCTGAACCATTAAAAAAAAGGCCCCAGGCTACAAATTTGCAGCACAGGGGAAAAATTTGCTACCAGAAAATCCCAATAGTCAAACAAAAACAACACAAAAAATATGGCACGGCACTCATGAGAGGAGCCTGTGCCAGTAGACATGGTGGTTTGGCCTCCCAGAAGACACTCTCCACTCCTTTAGTTGTCTCCTGGCTCCTCCAGCACACTGGGAGCCAGGAGGAGCAGGGAAAAGGCAGTTTCCCCAAAGCAGGGCAGCTTGCCCACATGTGCAGGGGTGTGCACTGCACAAATTTGTGCCAGTACTATTTTTGCCACTGCAAGTGCATGCCCCTGCATGCAGGGACATGCTCTATATTTTTAAATATTTGTAATCAAGTGTTTGTAAGCCATTCCCAGTCCTTCCTCAAATGCTGCCTTTCTCTATCCAAAATTCCAGTTACTTGCCAATTCCTCAGATGTGCTACACTGCACAAAGGTGGACAAAAACATCAGAGCTGCGTGAAGCTCCTTACCATCTTCTTTCCTTTAGGGCTATATAGTTGTTACAGGCTGAGAGACTTTATTTTATACAGAGACTGGTCCCTTTGCAGACTGAGGGAGCTTTGTCACTAGCTGAGGAGCTGGACTTAAAAACACATTTATTTGTGCTCAGTAACATCCTAGCTAAAAAAAATAACAAAGGAGCCACACCAAATTGTGCTGCCTAGATCTAGGATATGAAATATTCAGCCTCAAAGTCTCATCAACTGGGGACAAAGCTTCAGTTTTCAATGATCATCTCTAGTAATGAATGCAGACAGACACCTAAGGCAAAGTTGGGCTGCTGGTGAGGGGGCAGCAGAGAATCTAAAGCACAGAGCCAGGAAAAGAAACTATTCTACTAATTTTAAGATTTTTACTTAGTTCTTCTTTCCAATGCACTTGCACAAGTCTCACTGCCTTCCATGGGAGCTAACCCAAGACATCAGCCTCTTGTGAAAGGCTGGTGAAGCCCTACAGGACACAAGCATAATTGATTCACATGCTCGTGACTCAGTGTGGTAGTTGCTGTACTATACCTTTTTTATCCTCATGCTGTTGAAATCAGTGCTACATGTGCATGAGTCATTCAAAAGCAGAGTTGGATAATCTAAATGGACATAACCTGAAGTGCTAAGCATGACTGTTAGAAAAAGGAAACGTGAAATGGAAGAAAAGGACAATGGACTAGATCAACAAAAGGCCCCATCTGGTTGAAAATAAAAGAAAAACAAAAAACAGTTTGGCTTCTGCTTCAATATAGAAGGCACTTAAAGTCCCTTGGGATGATATTCACACAGAATTTAAGTGCCTAAAAGCAGACTTTTGTGGAATTTGGGTCCTTAAGTCCAAGAAATTGACTCACAGGAACCCCATCTAAAGATGGCTGAGTTCCCCCAGTGTGTTGTCAGTAACCAACTTAGGGTGAAGTTGTATATTTTAAGTCATACTAATGACACCTAAAATATGGACATCTGCCCATTAAAGTTCATGCCACAAGCCCTCTGAGCATCCTAAAGTTATGCCACTTCAGGCAAAGGTTGCCTCTGGGCTATGCTACCAAGCTTGTGTTACAGTAACTGCAGTCTGTGCCACAGAGAGAAAATGAGCAATTTCAAGTCCTCTAATACACTATCTAGTCCATGATACACTACTCCTAGCCACCCCGCCCTCTCCCCTCTCTTCCCCCATCAGGGTTAGAGCCCAGGTGCCTTGACTTCTAGCCATACCCATGCTTGCCATTCTACCTTTAGTATGAGTTCCATGTAATGTGTAACTTCATCTGTAAGTGCCTAAAGTACAGCAATTGCCCATGCCCAGATATGACCACCTTGCCTAAACTGAGCATCTATGTGCAGCTGCATGCCATTTGGGTTCACAAGCCAAGTGTCTCTGCAAAAATTCTTCTGGGAGTCAGATGTAAAACCAGATAACCTCACTTGAGTTCAACACCCACAGTCACTTTTATTAAGAAGCCTGGATAGTGTAGGAGGAGCTGGTGACTACCATCTGCATAATATCCTTGGGTTAGAGCACTTGCTCAGGGAGACGTGTGTTCTGGCCCCTACTTTCCTTGAAGGAATTCATAGCTACTTCTCTCACCTACCAGGAAAGTGACTTAACTTTTAGGCTAGCAGGAGCACAGCCTACTCCTATTGTAGCTGGGTCAGTGTGCAAACAGGCAAGAACTATAGGGCCAGAGAGTAAAGGAACCTAAGGAAGTTTGACCCTCTGGTCCATTTAGGAGACTATTGCCTCGAGAGGGAGGGAGGCCTGGGTTCTGGTCTTTGTTTCCTACATTGGATAAAGCAGATGGAGTAAGCAAACTCTAGACCAAAATGAAGAACCTAGGGTTTCTTACTTCTTTGGGCAGGTCCCTTAAACTGGGTGAGGATTCTTGTTTATTTGATGAGCAGGGGCATGACTTGGAGTCACAGAGATAAGCCCTCTTGCACTTGAGAAGGCATTGGGTTCAGGTCTCCCTGCATGACTGCTCTAACCACTAAACTATTGGCTACAATACTGTAAGAAAGCTCAAGCTTAGGTGTCTTACTTCATGAAAGGGTTCATGACACAAGTTAAGTCCCTCAGCCCCCTGAGCAGCATAAATTAAGTCAGCAGTTGCCAAGCTTTCTTGGCAAATGTGCTACAAATTAAGGCCTGCCTCTTCCCCTAGGTGCCACTCTACTGCCCACCCCAAGTGTCCTGGCAGGGTATGCACCCTTGGGTACCAGGGTGGAAGCAGGAAGCCTTGAGCCTCCAGCCACACACAGAGGAGTTCAGGCAGGATGCTGCTGCAAGATGAGGTGGCACTGTCAAAAGTCAGGTGAAGCATTCCACAACTGCCTCACCGTTATAGGGTAAGTAAGGCTCCGAAGCCCTGAAATTAAAAGCAGTGGCTGCAAGACCAGGGAAGAGTTAACCTGGTTATTGGTGGTGACACCTGATCCCTGCCTCTCACAGCAGCATCTTGCCCAGCTCTGCTCCTCTCCACATGGCCAGAGGCTTAAGCCCCCTGCCCCTATTCCAGCACCTCCCTTTACTAAGTTCCTAGGACTCCCATGCCACAGGTTGGCCACCCCTAGATTCAGCCATACTCTTCCTCTTGGCATTTCTTCCTGGACAGCTTAGACAACTCTCTGCTTGGTATACTGGGGTAGGTTGTAGTTGTGTTGGTCTATGAACATAGGCAGACAAGGTTCTTTGGTAAATATGATTTTTTTTATTAAACCAACTCACATAGTTGGAAAAATTCTTCTTAGCAAGCTTTCTGGCACAAACACCCTTTGTCAGGCTGAGGAAGCATCTGCAGATGGTCTGTGCTTGTCCTGGACAGAGTGGTAAAGCAGCCAGAGACCAGTATAGATGCAAGAAAGCCAGTCAGTTAAAATGTAAATTGAGGTGCTCAGTAGGTGAGAGAGAGGTGTGGGGGAAAGGGGGAATGAAAGTGGCTGTAGTCAAAGGATGAGAGACAGGAAGGTGGGGGGGGGGGAGGAAATGAGAATAGCTGGTAAAAAGTGGAGGGTTTACCTGTGGAGTCGGATGTTAGGCAGGGTATAATGCGTCATAAATCCAATGTCTATATTTACTCCATGATTTTTTGTATCCAGTAGGTTGATGAAGTGAAGTTCGTAGGCTCATCTATGCAAGGTATTTTGTAAATTCCCTTTGAGGTTTAGAACTGAGAGATTGGAGAGAGAGAGAGTGGTTTTCTTGTGATAAATGTGTCCTCATATGTAATTGGGTATTTTTGTCTTTGATGGATTTTCGGTGTGCGTTCATTCTGGTGTGCAGTTGTTGTTTGGTTTCTCCTACATATTTTCCATCAGGGCATTTGGTGCACTGGATGAGATATATAACATTTCTGGAGGTGCAGATGTAACCTCCAGGAATGGTGATGGTTCTGTTGTGGGGTGTAGTAATTGTGGGGGTGGTGGAGATGTGTTGGCAGGTTTTACATTTGTTGTCTCTGCATGGTCTGTAGCCATTCAGTGCATTTGGGCTGTAGGAATTTTGCTTCTGGTGATGAGGTTGGCAAGGTTCAGTGCTTGTTTAAAGGATAGGATGGGTGGTCCTGGAAAGATCTCTTTGAGAATTGGGTCTCCTTCTAGTATGAGTTGCAACTGTTTGAGGATTTTCCATATAGGTTCCAGGGAGGGATGATATGCCATATGTTTCTCATCCTTTGACTACAACCACTTTCATTCCCCGTCCTCCCCTACTGACCACCTCAATTTATATTTTAACTGACTAGCTTTCTTGCATTCATACTGGCCTCTGGCTGCTTTACCACTTCATCCCAGAAGAGCACAGACCATCTGCAGATGCTTCCTCAGCCTGATGAAGGGTGTTTGTGCCTGAAAGCTTGCTAAGAAGATTTTTTCCAACTATTTGAGTTGGTCTAAGAAAAGATATCATATTTACCCAAAGAATTTTGTCTGCTTGGTTTACTGGCTTTTTTTGGATCCTATTCTTAAGTACCTAATTATACCCATACAGCATTTGGGGCAGATTCCCTGGGGCAGCATGGCTGATAGTTACTCTGCCATGCTCCCCTTTGCTGTGCTTATGTCTCTTTTGTGAACATAGCCAAGTGACAGAGCGTGTTTCCTAAAGAAATGTGTGCATTCACACTTTGTTCCAGACCCATAGGAAGAAAGTAAGGTGCAGGGGATAGCCTTTAATTAGGCCATAACTTTATTAACTTAACTCACCTGGGAAGTACTGGCAATAACTTTCACAGTGTAGGTTATGAGTCCTTCCTTAATTGTTTCCACCTGGCAGAGCCATCAGCCTCTCCTCTTAATCCATCCACAGCAACAGCTGGCTATAGCCTGTTGCTGAGATCATGCCCCACATGAGAGTTAAGGGTCTGGGAATAGGAAGCTATCTTCTTGCTATCCCAGACATGGGAAGCTTCAATCTCATTGTAATAAGGCCTTGTACAGAATGAAATTTCAAATGGATGGGGAAGCAGCAGCAAGTGAAACCAGGGCATGTCTGCTTGCCTCTGATCTGTTCAGGACAGAGGTTAGGCACATCTCATGCTATTTCCATTTTTAAGGGGTAGCTTTCATTTTTCTCTGTTACTCTGAATCTGTTAGTTCTCGTTCATTAGTGCCCTCATACTGAGACAGCTGAATATCTTTAACAGACAGAAAGAATCTACTGATGTTACAGCTGTAAAATCCAAACATAATGAAAGCTAAAAAAGCTCCAGGTTGGAATTGGGCACTGCAAAGCAAAGCACACAGAACAAACCTATCTAACCAAAGGAATTAAGAGCAGCATTAGTATTGTAAGTGTCAAAAGGCCAACATTGTACTCTCTAATATGCCATAGAGATGTTTCTGAGCTATTTGGGAGGATGGCTGGAGTTCAAATTTAAAGCTCATTTGGAAATCATCCCTGCCCTGTGTTATAAAGCAAATTTAACATTACAATATCTACTGAGTATTAAAATGTGTATTTCACAGTTAGTGCTTTTATATTCTGTACCTTTCTTCACTAGCGCTTCTCAACTGCTATGAATTAATGAGATTTGGACTGTACTGCAGTAGTCTAGGCAAATGGCCTTTCAGTTAATCCCCCCACCCTGGACTCTCTCTTTTCCTTTCGTCCTCTTCTCCTTTTTATTATTTGTTCTTCTACAATGAAATAAGGTCTAGAAAAGTGATACAGACCTGAGAGTTCTAATACGCTTAGTTCAAGTCCACGCTCTACCACTGATGGTGTAGGCAAGTCGGTTAGTCTCTCTGCCTCATTTTCCTCTACCAGAGGATCAAAATACCTACCTACTGTATGAAGATGATGCTACTTATTAATATATACTGTTGTATATGTTATGATATTTATCTAGGATTCTAGATAGAAAGCTTTTGTTCGTGTGTTTGTTTTTGCCCAGTAGGCACCTAAGCCCCTAAATATTTATAGTTCATTTTATGGATAATATATTTTATATTTTCAGGATTCAGCCAATGGGGAAATGTATGCTAGGAGAAATCACAACAGCATATCTCCTTAAATCCTAGTGTATTAATTGTAAAGGGTCTAGAATAAAGTCTCCTTAATTAAAGGATGAGAAGGAAAAGGCTATTCTGGACTGAGTCTTTTGTATACTCGGCAAAACGTCTGGTCATAGTGGCCCTTCTATTGGCCATCTGGATTCATTAATGTTGAAGAAATGGCATTTGATACATATCCTGTGGAGAAAATGTGATCATTGTTCTGCAGCAGAAGAGGAGTACTTTAGGAAAGGATGAAGCCATTAATATCAGGTTCCTCCTGGAAATAAAAATTTTTTGCTTTATAGCAAGACATTGCAAATAGTATGTTAAATGAAAGACAAAATTCTCATTTGCGTCTGTGGGGCAAGAATTTTATTCAGTATGTTTTAAGTTAGCACATACTTATGAGCTTGTTTTGACCCTAAAAAGCAAATGCACTGTGTGGATCTGAAGTGCAACTGATGAATGAGACATGCCTTGAATCTACAGGAGTTAGTGCTATAACAGGAGAGGAGGCATAATGTTGCAGAAGAGAGCAGTTTTGTCTTCTGATTTATATAGTGAATCTCCAAGTCTCTCTCGCCACCTACTGGTTCTTCTGACTGTCTACAATGGTTTATTTATCCCTTCCTCCTGGTTTATTTATAGCTTGCAATCATTCCAGGCAGTTTTAAATACAGTCTAATCCAGTTTTTCTCAACCCCACCCCACCAAATCCTGTGCTGCTTTCCATGAGTGCACTATAAAATTGCACTTTTCTAAACACCCGTGTCTCTGGAGGTAAAAGACATTGCCTTGGCCATTCTCATTTCTGTTATTGCTGGATATGCAGTAATTATATTACTAGAAGGGCTGGGAAAACAGTTTACTGAGAAAATCCAAAGCTGTTCAAAAATAGCATACACAGAATGCCAGACTCACAAGGGGAAGGTTGTTTGGTGTGTTTTCTTCTTGGTTTTTCTCCTATCAATTCACTTGGACATTTATTTGTCCTAATGTCACTAATTTCTTTACTTTTAGGTGGATTCTTCAAAGCAGAAGTTTTCATTACAGGCAGGCAGACAAGGTCACAACACATAAAACTATCAGCACAATAATAGTGCCTTAAAAACTTATTTTCTTGCCATTCTGTTTTCATTTCCTTGATCATCATTGTCCTGCTTAATTCATCTGGCTATGATGAATGTCACTTTTTTCACTGCCATTTCAAGCAGACAGCAAATATGCATGTTGTTACTGATGGTACCTCCAGTACACAGTATAGAGGAAGTTATTCAGCTCTTACAACAATTCCTAAATAGAAACCATTCATTAAATGTCAAAATTTAAATCCCACCTTTGTTAAAATGTCTTTCTGCCAAATCCTTTGGAATGTTATAGCCTTATTCTGTCTCTCCTGACTGCACTGTTCACCTGTAATAATCTTCCCATTGTTGTGTGATTACAAATAGTTCCTTGCTGTGGGCCTCTGCTGGTGATTTCAGAAGAATAGCACTTGATAGCAGCTGAGCAGCTGGCCCAGTATCTTTAAAAATATGCACCCTGTTCCTATTCTCTATGTGGAAGTAGTTAAGAAACTACTATTTTTAAAATACTGTGTACATTGTGGTTTAATATCTGCCAGAATGGGAGCTACATATCATTTTTACAGAATTCATTGTTCTCTTTGCTTTCACAGAGGTGAAACACCATTGATTGATAGCCAAGGATTAAAGTGGGGCAAGGGATCCACAGCTAGTGAGGGACAGATGGGAATGAGGTGCATTGGTGTATGCAGTCTTCATGTACCATCTTTGCTGAGATTCCAAACCTAAGTTTTATCAGCATCGGGAGCAGAGCAGTCACATAGGAGGCATATGGCTTTTCAGGCAAGTTGTAGGCACAGTTTGAAACCTAACAACGCCAGGGGATATACTGATGCTTGCCAGCATAAACAAGGGAATACTACCCTAAAGACAGAAAGTGTGCCCAGAAGCTAGCTGAAGTAGCAAACTAGGTCCCTTCAAGTTATACACAATGTCAAGGTAGATCTCCTGGACTTATTAATGGTATTCTTATTTTATGTTCCCCTCCTTGCATCATGGCTTTAATTAAACTAAAAACTCTGGCATAAGAATTCAGACTCACATGCCTGTGCAAGGGGTTCCTCATCCTGACTGGAGTCTGGGAATGCAAATTTAATGCCAAACTAAAGATCCTTGGGGGTTAGCCACTTCATTCTCCTCCCACAGTCACAGCATTTTTAGTCCTTTCCAATGTTCCCTCTAAGGTGCAGCAATCTGTGAGCACACTGCTTTGGTCCATGAGTGCAGCACTTTAGTCCTGCCCCCCACTTTTGGCATGCGCCACTTCGTAAACCAGAGGTGCCTGCAGGGCACCCTGCATAGAGCCCTATAAGGGTCAGGGACCCCAGGGGACTGGGATGGATGGAGAGGAAACCTGCCTGGGCCAGTGACCCCAGGGGACTGGGATGACGTGTGGAACAGGGCCAGGGGCCTGGAGCCCAAAGGGGCTGGGGAGCGCATTAGGAGGTGAAGCATTGAACTCAAAATATCCTAGAACTCCAGGCTGCAAAAATAAGAATTAGAGTTAGCTAAGCTATTAAAAGGGTAAAAGAGTTAGCTAAGCAGTGCACACTGGCTGGGGCTGGGGCCCTCCCACTGTCAAGTGTGGCAGCGTATCACACTGCCCCGGGGCAAGGGGCTGGACTTGACGAACTAACATCTATGAATCTATGACTCAATTGGGGAACTGCAGTTATTTCACACTGACAAGCTATCAGTCATGTAAGATTCTTTCAAGAGCTGTTACAGAAGTCAGTAGGAGTCTGCACACAAACAAAGACGGGAACCCCGAGTCCCCTCTCGGGTGGGCAAAATACGGCCCACAGGCCGAACCCAACCTGTCAGGCAAATTAATCCAGCCCACAGGCAGGTGCCCAATTAATTACATCTGGCCTGCCTGCAGCTGCCCCTGTTATACTCCACATGGGGCCAAGCCCAACCCATTCCCCCCGGGACAGTGTGATATGGTGCCACACTTGACAGTGGGAGGGCCCCAGCCAGTGTGCACAGCTTCTGGGCAGGGCAGCCATCATGGCTGCAGCCAGAGCCTGTGCCAGCCCCCAGCCCCAGCCCCCGCCTTACCTTGGGGAGCGAGGAGGCACATGGAGTCGGGGCTGGGGAGCGGAGCAGTTCCATGGTGCCAGCCCCAAGCCCCAGCCCCCAGCCCTGCCTTGCCATGGGCTTACCTGTAAGTGTCCCATGCTGGCCCCAGTGCCTCCACTGTGCTCCATGCCCAGCTCCTCTCCAGGCAGGTGCGCAGCATTAATAAGTTAGTGCGTGGCAAGATTTTAAATCATGTGTGGCCACATACACATGCACCTTGGAGGGAACCTTGGTCCTTTCCACTTGAGAAAAGAAATCCTTGTGTTACAGGACACATTTTTTATTTCTGTACCAAAGAATATAAAGTAAGTACATCTCAACTGTTATTTTGGCCACACTATGGAAAAATATTTAACTGTATTGTTTAGTAGACCCTGTAACTCCTTTCCTTATATGGTAGAGAACCAACTCTGTACCACAAATGTTGTCACTTTGATGATTTCTTTGTTCTCCAAAGGGCTGTCATTAAAATATAGGAAAAAAGATGCAGACCAACCTGAGCTTGAATATATTGGTTAGCTAAATCAGCACTAGAATTGCAAGAGGAAGGGTGGTTTTGTGGCTATAAGAGTACAGCACTGGCTGTAAGAGTCAGAGTTTTCAAATTGGTTCATGATTCTGCTGTGATTTTCTTTTGGCACGTTGGGTAAGACATCTAGGCCTACAATCATAGGAGATCAAGTAGTCATGACTGTCAGTCTCAACACCTAACTTACAGGTGTCTGTTGACAAAGTGGAATCCACAGCAAAGAGTCAGGCTCTGAGGCTGCCTATACAGTGTATGAGAGAGCTAGGCACAAGAGAGAATGATGAGCAGGGAGCTATCTAAACTAGTCTATAGAAAGTGCAGAAAAACATGGCATATCTTAAATATTGCCATTCTTGGAGGCATAGCACCTATCTCTGGACTGCAGGGAAGCTACAATATTCAAAGCCTAAAATCCTCTCCTGAATATCAAGACCTAATTTGAGTGAAGACTGCTCCTTTCTTTTAAAATATGTTCAAAGGAGGAATTCATTGTTGTGGATCTAGTGCATAAAATAAGAAAGGAGTTGCAACCAGTATCCATGTTGTTGAATGAAACTAGTGGTGACAGCTGGGTTTCATGAGACTTTCATTCTTGTTAGTGTTGTTGGACATATTCAGAGCGCAACTAATAGAAGACCATCTAGTTAGAGCATCCTGATCAGGCTTCATCTTGAAATAGGCTGAAAGCTGCTTAACCCTGCCAAGATGACAGGAGTTCTCAGCATGTGCTTTGGCAGAAATAAAGGTGTCTGGGGAACTTCACTAGCAGAAATATAGACATCTGTGGACTTTAGCTGCCTAAGAGCTTATGTGGGAGTATTAAGGATCACATTTTTAAATATAGGCAGAATGTAGGTATCTAAGTCCACCTTCCAGCATTTAGCTTCCTTTGTGGATCTGGGCCTTACCCTCTCTTACAAAACTGCTAGAAATATATTTTTGAAAGAACAAGTTTCTGCTGGAGAAAATATGAGTTGATAGAACTGAAATGCTTCATTGGAATTTGCCAGTCCCATTATCTTGCCTGCATAATATCCTGACATCTGAAGGAAACCAGGCAGTCAGCCACCTGCCCAACTTTCTGGGTCCCCAGCTGGCAAGTGGGTGGGCTGCATGGCTCCCTTGGGCTGCCCACTTGGCTAGCTCCCTGCCTGGCTGGTGATCAGCTCCCCCTAAACTACCTGGGTTACATTATTCCTGGCTTCTTGCCTTGCTGTCAGATGGACTACCCAGCTCCCCAGGCTGCCTTCCTCCCTATGCTCCAGGCCTTAGCAGTTCTCCACCTGGTATGCAAGACTAGCCATCTGGTAGTGGCAGGCAAGCAGGCTACCTAGCTGCTCCTCTCTTCTGCTTCTGAGCTGCTAGGGGAGCAAGGGGTGGTTAGGGGGCTGCCTAGTAAAATGAATGGTTCTGTTTCATAGAATCATAGAAAATTAGGGTTGGAAGGGTCCTCAAGGGGTCATCTAGTCCAACCCCCTGCTCAAAGCAGGATCATCCCCAGTTAGATCATTTCAGCCAGGGCTATGTCAAGGCAGGCCTTAAAAATCTCCAAGGATGAAGATTCCACCGCCTCTCTAGGTAACTCGTTCCCATGCTTCACCAGCCTTCTAGGGGGAAAGTTTTCCTAATATCCTACCTAAAATTCTCTTGCTGCAATGTGAAACCATTGCTCCTTGTTCTGTCATCTGCCACCACTAAGAACAGTTGAGCTCCATCTTCTCTCGGAACCACCATTCAGGTAGTTAAAGGCTGCTATTAAGTTCTCTGCCAGTCTGCTCTTCTCCAAACTAAATAAACCCAGTTCCCTCAGCCTCTCCTCATAAGTCATGTGCCCCAGCCCCCAAACAATTTTCATTGCCCTTTCACCAGAAGTTCTGGGGCGTTGACATTTGGTTCTGCAGGAGAACAAAATGACTGCGACCTTGAACTTCCCAAAAACAGACAATCCTTTTTGTAGCTATACTCATAGATTCATAGATTGTAAGGTTGGAAGGGATCTCGCAAGATCATTGGGTCCAGCCTTCTGCACCAAGCAGGAAAGACAACTGGGGTCAGGTGATTGTCCAGTCTCGTCTTGAAGACTTCCAAGGTAGGCGATTGCACCACCTCTGGAGGGAGCTTATTCCACAGTCTGAACAACCTAGTTGTGACATACTTTTTCCTCATGTTCAGCCTGAAATGGTCTTATAGGTGTTTGTGATCATTACTCCTAGTTTTCTCCAAGGGTGCCCTGGTGAACAGGTGTTGATGAAGCCCTTGATGTACACCTATGATGTAGCGGTAAGCTGTTACCAAGTCCCCTCTCAGCCTGTTTTTTTCAGGCTGAAGAGTCCCAGATCCCTCAGCCTTTCCTAGTATGGCTTGTCACACAAGTCTCTAATCATAAAGATGGCTTTTCTTTGGATTCTCTCAAGCTTTCCTACATCTTTGTTAAAGCGTGGCACTCTGAACTGGATGCAGTACTCCAGCTGTGGTCTCACCAATGCCAAGTAGATTGGGAGAATCACTTCTGTGATCAATTGATGCATGCCAGGGTATTGTTAGCCCTGCTGGCTACAGCATTGCACTGTTGGCTCATGTTCATACTGTGGTCTATTATTACCCCCAGGTCCCTTTCATTTGTAGTGCTGGTCAGGTTGGCATTGCCAAGCCTGTAGGTGTGCAAGATATTGTTTATCCTGAGGTGGAGCACTTTACATTTTTCAACGCTGAACTTCATCTGGTTCCAGTCCACCCAACTTGCCAGCATGTTTAGGTCCACCGGTATCTGCAGCCTATCTTTAAGTGTGACCATACTTCCTCATAACTTGGTGTCATCTGCAAACTTGGCCAGTGAGCTCTTCACCCCCACATCCAAATCATTGATGAAGATGTTGAATAGCAATGGACCAAGAACAGACCCCTGCCAGACACCACTGGCCACTTCCTACCAAGATGACACAATTCCATTCATTAGAACTCTCTGGGTCCTACCCCACAGCCAGCTTCCTACCCACCTGACTGTCTCACAGTTAAGCCCTCAGTCTTTGAAATTTCTCACAAGAACATTGTGAAATACCAGATTGAAAGCTTTTTGGAAGTCGAGGTATATACTGTCAACCTCCTCTCTCTTATCCAGGTGGCGAGTCACCTGATCATAAAAGGAGATGAGGTTGGTAAGACAAGACCTGCCCACGATGAAGCCATGCTGGCTGCCATTCAGAATCCTACCTTCTGCAAGCCTATCACACATAGACTCCTTAATAATTTTTTTCAAGATTTTCTCTGGGATAGAAGTTAGACTAATTAGCCTATTGTTATCCGGGTTCTCCCTTCTCCCCTTCTTGAAGATGGGCACAAAATTGGCTCTCTTCCAGTCCTCAGGGACCTCCCTGGAGTGCCACAAGTTTTGGAAGAGATTCGCCTTGGAGTTCTGCTATCATGTCGGCCAGCTCCTTCAGCCTTCTCGGATGAAGTTCATCTGGTCTTGCTGACTTATATATGTCCAATTTCTTTAACTGATCACACACCAGTTCTACGGCAATAGTAGGAAGGTGGTCATTTGAACCCTGCTCATTCTGTACCCTTGCTGGTGTGATTTTCCCCTTGGCCCAGTGAAAGACCAAAGCAAAGTAGTCATTCAGGAGTTTTCTCCTGAGTGCTGGTGACTAGCAGTCTTGAGTTGTTGAGCAACGGCCCCACACTCCCATTCATTTTCCTCCTGTTCCCTAAGTACCTAAAGAAGGACTTCTTGTTGTCCTTGATTCCCATTGCTAATTTTAGTTCAGTCACCGCCTTAGTTCTTCTAATCTGATCCCTACAAGTGTAGGCCATTGCTATGTAGTCCTCCTTGGGGGCTGTCCCTAGCTTCCATTGTCTGTATGTCTCTTTATTCTTTCTTAAGAGGACCATGATTTCCCTATTTCCTCTGCATAGGAATGGACTTCCTTTGTGCTTCAAGAATCACATCCTTTAGGAATGAACACTCTTCATGCACTCCTTTTGACTTTGGTCCCTGATCCCACAGCACATTCCCTGCTAGTGACATGAGCTTGTTGAAGTTTGCATTTTTGAAGTCCAAAACTTTAAGCCTACTATCCAGTTTGTCTGCCTTGCAAAGGACAGTGAACATCTGCTTCTAAAAGGAAAGACCTAAAAAGGATGGAGGACTGGATCCACCTCCAAGGAGGAATATTCTGCACTGATCCAGACCTGCAGGGAGCGAACCAGGAAAGCCAAGGCTGCAACTGAACTCCAACTAGCTACAAGTATCATGGACAATAAAAAGTCCTTTTTTAGATATGTGGGGAGCTGGAGGAAAGCAAGGGTAACATTGGACCCCTGCTAAACTAGATGGGACAACTGACAACCAACGCCCAGGAAAAAGCCAACTTGCTAAATGGGTAATTTGCGTCAGTTTTTCACCAGTCCCAAGGGACGTCCCTGCCCATTACACGATGGGAAGGCCTGGATGAGAGAGATTCCTCATCCTCCATCAATGCTGACCTTGTGAAGGAACACCTTGAGAGGCTAGATACCTTCAAGTCAGCCAGCCCTGACAGTTAACATCCCAGGGTACTCAAGAAGCTGGCAAGCATCATAGCTCAGCCCCTGGCATGGATCTTTGAGAACTCCTGGTGCTCTGGTGAAGTGCCCACAGATTGGAAGAAGGCCAATGTGGTGCCTATCTTCAAGAAAGGGAGGAAAGTGGATCCGGCAAACTACAGGCCCATCAGCCTGACCTCTATCCCAGGGAAGGTCTTAGAAAAGATTATCAAAGAGAACATTCATAACAGACTGGCAGATGGCAACATCCTGAGGGATAGCCAGCATGGGTTTGTTGCGGGTAGGTCCTGCTTGACCAATCTTATTTCCTTTTACAACCAGGTGACCTATCACCTGGACAAGGGAGAAGAGATTGATGTCCTATATCTTGTCTTTATAAAAGCCTTCAATCTCATATCCCATGATCACCTGGCCCATGATCGCCTAGCATCTCATGATCACCTAGCAAAACTGGCCAACTGAGGCTTCGGCCTCACCACGATCCGCTGGCTGGGGAATTGGCTCCATGATCAGACCCAGAGGGTGGTGGTTGACAGAAGTCAATTGTTGTGGTGCCCTGTGACCAGTGGGGTCCCTCAAGCCTCTGTCTTTGGGCCTGTACTATTCAACATCTTCATTAATGATGTGGACATTGGTGTCAGATGTGAACTGGCCAAGTTCGACAACACCACCAAACTTTGGGGTAAAGCATCCACACCTGAGGACAGGAGGGAGATCCAGGCTGACCTTGACAGGCTCAGGAAATGGGCGGATGAGAACCTGATGGGGATTAACACAAAAAAATGCAAGGTTCTCCACCTTAGGAAGAAAAACCAGCAGCATGCTTATAGGCTTGGCCGTGCTCTGCTGAATAGCACTACGAACGAAAGGGACTTGGGGGTCATGATTGACCACAAGATAAACATGAGCCACCAGTGTGATGCTGCAACTAGTAAAGTGAGCAAAATGCTGGCTTGCATCCATAGATACTTCTCAAGCAAATCCCAGGACATCATTCTCCCATTGTACTCAGCCTTGGTGAGGCCGCAGCTGGAGTACTGTGCCCAGTTTTGGGCTCCACAATTCAAAAAGGATGTGGAGAAGCTTGAGAGAGTCAAGAGGAGAGCCACGTGCATGATTAGAGGTCAGAAAAACAGAGGCTGAGAGCTATGGGTCTCTTCAGCCTGGAAAAGTGCAGGCTCAGAGGTGAACTAGTAGCTGCCTATAAGTTTACCAGGGGTGCTCATCAGGATCTGGGGGAACAGCTGTTCACCAGAGCGCTCCAAGGGATGACAAGGTCAAACAGTCACAAACTCCTCCATGACCGTTTCAGTCTAGACATAAGGAAGAACTTCTTTACTGTCTGAGTCTCCAAAGTCTGGAATAGACTGCTGCCAGAGGTGGTGCAAGCACCTACTTTGAATGTCTTCAAGAGAAATTTGGATGTGTATCTTGCTGGGATCCTATGACCCCTGATGACTTCCTGCCCCTGGGGCAGAGGGCTGGACTCAAAGGTCTTCCAAGGACCCTTCCAGCCCTAATGTGTATGAAGTCTATGATCGTGATGGTTTCATGGTCATTATTGCCCAGGCTGCCCTCTGTGTTTAAGTAAGTCACCGGGTCATCTCCTTTGTCCAGGACCAAGTCTAGGAGAGCATTACCTCTGGTTGGCCCGTGCCCCGCACCACCACCATATTGCACCACCTCCTGGGGGTGGCAGCATGGTGCTTACCTTCTTCTTCCTCCAATGTCACCACTGGAGCTTCCTCATGCATGGGGAGGGGAGCATACCTGTTGTGCAGGGCCAGGAAAGGAGCAGCCGTGCCCCTGCATTTCCTGGAGTGTGTGGTGACTGTCTTCCAGGTAGCTCCAGGTGGGTCTTTGTGGACAACCTCCTTGCTGGCCACCATCTCTGGCTCCATCTCTTCTTCCTTCTTCTCAGGAAGGGCCTGGCAGTAGCCATTGATGAAGTCTTTGTGGGATGGTGAGTAGCTGGGGTACCTCCTCCTCGAGCTCCTGCGCCTGGCCTTCCAGAGACTCCACTAGGGAGTACATCCCACAAGTGGGTGTGCCCCCATGCCCAGCTGCCAGCAGCAGTGCCAAGCAACCCCCACAGTCTGGAGCCAGGGACTCCATCTGGGCACAGAGCCGTGGGCTCTGTCTGGGTGGAGATCTCGGTGGTGCCAGGATGCCTGCGGCTGCAATGACTCACCACCAACGTTGAGAGTGAGTTTACACCCCTACCTGGTCCCACCATCTCCTCTTCAGGCTTCTGGCCTCAGGCTTCTCACCCAGACCAGCCCTCTGGGTGCCTTCTGCATGCCCTCCACGTGAACTTCTGCACAACCTGCTGCACCCAAGTAAAGCCATGCCTGTTTGCACACTCTGTTCACAGGGCTCCCTGGAGGGCTCAGCTAGGTAGGGACCGAGGTGGGGGCATTCCCCTCCCAGGTTCCATTCAGCCATCACATCCTGCCTGGCATGACCCCACACATGCACCCACACACACACTCTCTCACATAGCACCTTCTGAGTGCTCCCTGCGCTCATGCACCCTCACCTGGCCCTGGTACATTTATCTCCTGGTTCTACGCTGCGGGGGTCTATGGAGTCTGGGTCCAGGTCTTGGCTCCCAGGGGCACTGTGGCAGAAATGCCACCGTCTGTGCCCCTCTCCAGAGATCTGTCACCACCAGCCTGAGAGGCTGGTGTTGTATCCCTCAGGGCGGGGATCTCCCACCTTGTCTACATGACAAAAGCCTGGTGCCTGAATGCTCTGGTCACCTGGGCAGGGGCGGGAAAGCCCGGCCCTGCGCGCGGGCCCAGGTAGCCAGGGATGCTTGGTAGATTGGTCGGCTTGTGGCCAGTATTGGCAGCTTCGATTGGACCAGGCTGCTGAGGTCAGAGAGGTTATTTAAAGGCCTGGGCCAGGAAGAAGGGCAGCCATTAGCCATGTGGTCATGCAGGTGAATCTGAAACTGGCTCTCTCCTCATCACCGCATGCTCCAAGAGCGCCCTGCCTCCAGAGGGAACTTCAACCACCTCTGGACGATGCGAGTGAGTAAGCTACTCGAGATCCAATTAGATATTTAGCTTACAGTAATTCAGATGCGTGTTTAAACGGCTACCTCAGCCATGCTGGTTTGCTCTATGGGATTCCTGTGATATTCCTCTGATATTGTTCTACCTTTTACCCTGTTTCTGTCCTTCCCCCTGTAATCAATAAAGTTCTCCTTGTGACCGGTGTGGGAGACTTATTGAGGGGTCGGTCTAAATTATGCCAAGGAGGCCCCTTAGGTCTGCGGACTAAGGGAGACTTCCCTAATCAGCCCCTGACTTGGGAAGTGCCCCAAGTGCTTTTATTGGGTCTAGTACCTATTGGACGATCAGGCCTGTGTTCTCCAAGGTGCGCAGAGCCAGAATTGAGTCCAGAGCCTTGGATGGTGGCAGCGGGAACCCCAGGTTAGCGGGTGTGCTCCAGGGAAGGGGTCAGCTGGACGTGAGGTACTCCAAGGGAGGCACTCGGAGCCTGGAAGGTGGTCGGGCGCAGGGAGGTGGGCGGCTCAACGCAGGAGCACCCCCTACTGGCCTGCCACAGGCACAACGGGCGTTAACCCATGTGTCTTCTCTGGGAGCAGGCCCAACTCTCTCTGCCTCAGGTTTATAGATTCATAGATTCCAAGGTCAGAAGGGATCTCAGAGGGCCATTTAGTCCTACCCCCTGCCGCTGGCAGGCAAGAAAAGGTCACCAAACCTGGGATCATGTGATCCCAGCCTGTCCAGTCTCCTCTTGAAGACCCCCAAGGATGGGACAAGCACCACCTGCCTTGGAAGCCCATTCCAGATCCTGACAACCCTGACCACGAAGAACTTTTTTCTAATGTCCAGTCTAAACCTACTCTCCAATAGCTTATGGCCATTGTTCCTTGTTATTCCAGGGGGTGCCCTGGTAAACAGATCATTGCCTTCTTCATGCTGCTCCCCCTTTATGAAGTTGTACGCCATCACAAGGTCCTCTCTCAACCTTCTCTTGGAGAGGCTGAAAAGGTTGAGGTATCTTAGCCTTTCCTCATAGGGCCTTCCCTGCGGGCCTCCAGTCAGATGAGTGGCTCTTCTTTGGACCCTCTCCAGGTTGTCCACATCCTGCTTGGACTGCAGCATCCAGAACTAAACAAAGTACTCCAGCTGCAGCCTGACCAATGTTGCATAGAGAGGGAGAATCACCTCCCTGGACCTGTTTGTGAAGCACCTACCGATGCATGACAAGGTGCGATTGACTCTGCCAGCTACTTCATCACATTGATGACTTCTGTTCATCCTGGAGTCAACAGTAACTCCAAGATCTCTTTCTGCCTCAGTGGTGCTGAGAAGGTCGCCCCCCCAGCTTATAGGTATGATGGCAGTTTTTCCTCCATAGGTGCAGCACCTTGCACTTGTCCTTATTGAATTGCATCTTGTTGTTCTCTGCCCACTTCCCCAACCTGTCGAGGTCAGCCTGGATCTAGTTCCTCCTCTCCAGGGTATTAACTTTACCCCATATTTTAGTGTCATCCATGAATTTGGACAGGGTGCTTCCCACCCCCTCATCCAGATCACTGATGAAGATTTTGAACAACACCAGCCCCAGAACTGAGTCCTGAGGGACTCCAATGCACACATCTTTCCAGGTCGACACTGACCCATCCACCACCACCCTCTGAGTGCGACCCCTGAGCCAGTTTGCTACCCATTCTACCATATAGTTATCCATGGCAAATCTCCTCAGTTTATTAATAAGGATGGTATGGGATACCACGTCAAAGGCCTTCTTGAAGTCCAGATAGATAATATCCACCTCTGTCCCAGCTGCCTGAGGTGGGTTAGTTCGGGATTGAGAGAGTGGTTGGGGTAAAAAGATAAGAAAGGTTTATTGATCTAACAAACACGTAATTACGGAAAGCTTAACAACACAACAAAGACAGACAGTAAATCTCCGAGCCGGCAACTTATCGGCAGTCCCCTTTTATGCCTGGTATATGACAAGCCTCTTGAAATCCAGCAAAGTCAGGCATCCCCAATCTACGCTGTCCAAAGGAGTACCGGGAAGAACCCTGGTAATCAGTCTTCGGGCTTCTCAGGACCCACTGCCCCACCGATCCCAAGTCTGCGGCTTCTCTTTCACAATGATAGCTTCCTTTACCACAGTGAACCTTCCCTCAGCCAATTTCCAGATGCGCCAGCAAATTTATAGATTTTTGAGCTAGCTGTTGGCTTGCAGCCAATTACAGTTCTATATTACAAGCTTTCCTTATATGACTAGCCAATAACAGTACAAGCCTTTCTGTTTTCCTTATATGATTAATTTTAGCTGCACCATCACGAACAAAGCTAACTTTAAGCTATGGCAAAATGCATTAACAAAATACAGTAAATGCTTAACCACATTGGCTTCCTTTTACCCTCTTTCTTCTAGCTATAAGCATGCTGCCATAAATAGATAAGCAGCAGAAAACCAGGTTTAACCCTCTGAATGCTGGTTAGCCATCACAGGATGCTTCAGCAAGCATTCTTTCAAGCAGATGCAATTTGTTGTCAAGAGACATGACCAAGTTACTGCCACAAACCTTGACTCCTGCAGCTGGCTTGGGGCCCTCAAGTTTAATACTAGTATCTTCACTCTCAGCAATAGTGTGCTTTTTTACTGTTATTTGTTAAATGACTTGAAATCCTTGACTGGAAGCTTCTGTAAAAATGCAATTCTGCATTCCTGTTGTTCTCTTTTTCCTTTTCATGTGTAAGGACAGACTGGCTGAGCCAAAGGCTAGGACAGTATGTTACAAACAAAGGCTACTGGAGGACCTCCTTTTTTTGAATGAGCATGGCCATGGCTTCTGTGCTTTGTGTGAAGCTCAATCCTGTAAATATCTGTCAGGTGTGGTTATGAGCATGCATGCTTATCAGAGCCCTTTAGTGGACTTAGAGGAATGTCTGGTATGAGAATCTTAAGTGAACATAGCCCTGAACTTCCATATAAGGCTCCATCATTGATTTGTAATGGAAGTGTACTCTTAAAAATCATGCCCCATCCCTTCCTTGAAGATTCTGACACCTTTCCTAACTCTTCTCTCTATAATACAAACTATACTGACTACTGAATTTGTCCCGGAAATGGTCTTTATACTTTCAGCAGTCAGCACACCAATATCTATTTATGTGTGTAAATTGTGTGCACACATGTTATCTCTTTAATCCAAATACCTGGATAATATACAGGAGAACCATTTACTTAAAGACTATATTTTCAGATTGGTTTTGTTCATATTCCCATTCTTTAAACCCCTCATATTCTATAGTATCCATTTTGATACGAGGTGACATGGACTACACACCAGATTTCAGATAAGGCCACAGCACTGATTTTTTGTAATGGTAGTGAAGTATTTCTGAACTGCCCACCATGTCTGTTCCATGGATCCTAATGTCTTGTCAACTTTTTGCAGTTGTATATTGAGCACAGAGGTATGTATGTCCCTGTCTGCACTGGTAGTCAGACAGTTTGCTGTGTGGTACACAGCCCTTTCTGTGGCACAGAAGATGTGAATTTGTAACCACTTCTAAGCTATAAACATAGTTCTTTAGCCAGTATGGTAACTAAGAGTGGGGCATCAGCCCAGGGAGCTGACTGAGAGGAGGTGCCAGAAAGTCAGTCTCCTGTGAAGTTTTTGCCATGAAAGCAACAGCTACATGCAGAGACATCATGGCCATGTCCAGACAAGTGCATCCGTGCAGTATGTGGTGCCACATAACATACATTCAGGTGCTCTCTGCACTGCAAGGGAGCAGTATGCGGGGTGCAGGAGGCTGACCTCTAGATATCCAGGGGTCCAAACAAACAAAAAACAGTGCAAAAAAAAAAAAGGACCTGCACATGCATGCACTGCTCAGAACTAGAGCCTAGCCAGCCAGAGCCATGCTCCCGCTGCCAACTAGGCTCTGAGCAGCAGAATTGCCACTGCTGCAGCCCCAGAAAGTCCCCAGGACCCCAAGTAAGGATCCTGTGGCCATGTCAGTGCTGGCCCCAGCCTCCCCTACCCCACCCAAGGTAACCTGCTGCTGGCCAGAGGGCATGTGGTACAAGCGTTTCCTGGGGACAAATAGCAACAGCACAAAGTGTCCTACTGCTAGTTGTCCCCATGGAACCATCCATGCTTGTATGGACACAGCCCATGTCAGTCACTGCAGCAGCTTAAGACAACAACACAACAGCAGCAGCTAGGATATCTGAGTCCCCAGAACAAGAAAACCTGACCACCCTAACCACTTTCCTCCTTCACCTCTTTCACCCTCACCCCAAGCCAGCTCCACCCAGCCCCATATGCCAGATCAGGGTGTGCAGGGAGCCACAGGGCCTCTCTCAAGTGCAGGGCCATGGCTCACAGGGCTCCCCAAAGATGTGTGGGGAGTCCCTTGAGCCAGATGATATAATGCTGAGGGCTGGATCTGGCCTGTATAGACAGAAGCCAGGTTAGACATGCATCTCATAGACTAACTGAATCGGAGATTCATAGAGAGTTCATTCTGAGACACCGCAGATGGATGGAACAGGCCGGCTGAAGCTATTTTTAACCAAGTGCCACAAGTCAATAGGTATTTAGCATGAAGGTCGCTTAACTTCACGAACATTTGTTCCTGCAGGAAACCTCCTAATAGATCATTTCCAAGTTAAAAAGCCCCCCCTATTCTTCCTTTCTCTCAGTGGTGGCACAGACTTAACACAGGTGAAATAACTGAACTAGTTATGGCACACAAACCTGAAAAATGACAAAAAGGCCCCAACTTCAAAAATATTAGAAGACCACTTAAAATGACGTATAGACAACAGAATATAGGAACAAATACTGTCAAACTAAGGTGGTTTCACCAAGCTAAAAATTGCACTAATTTTTTTGAATGGCAGACTGAGGAAAGGTAGGATAAAATATCGTATTGCAGCTCTACGGTTATTGGGTTTCCATTTTCCAAGAAATTTTTGCCTCAGATCATATTTAGTTTTCTGTTATGTTTAGGATCTCAATTGCTATTTGTGGTATGTAACACAGTTCAAGTTGTTTGTTGCTGAAGACAAGATGGGATTCAAGTAGCAACGTCCTTAAAAAATGAATTTCTAGAGGATAAGTAAATTCACGCAGCAAAACACCAGGGGGCACAAGGAGGCCCTAATTTACCACCAGCTACTGGGGGGAAAGCCCTGGTGGTCCACTATGTGCCTCTGCCCCTCTTGAGAAAGGGGCAACTGGAAGCAGACATGCATGCATCAAATATGAATCTATGGATAATGAAAACACCTCCCAAAACAGTTGTGAGCTTACAAAAAAGAGAATTATAAAGAGATGGAATCATAAATGAGCCTACATAAAATCCTGCATCCAAGTTCTTGCTAAAGCATTATGTGCAACATTTTCTAAACATCCACAATTTGTGAACTCTCTGCCACAAGAGGGCAAACTTTACCAAGTCATTTAACAAACACAAAAGGCCTCCTCATCCAATAATACATGCTACTCAATCTTAATTAGAGTTTAATTCTTACCTAACTAACTCTCTGCCTAAATGTACCTTCAGGAATCAGACATGGAAACTATTTCTGGCAGTTACAACCTGATTACAATTTTTATATTTGTCTCTGCATCTTATATTTTTTTTACCTTTTAAAGTATCTAAGAAAAATTCCATTTCTAGATGCCCAGGTATGAACATACGGCAGTGGTGTTCAAACTTTTTGCCCAGTGGGCTGGATGGGCAGCACTTGGTTAATCTGCAGGCCAGATCTAATTGGTGGTCTCATGCTGTGCCAGGAATGGGCCCCCATCCAGCCATAATGGGGTGAGGGGGCAGCCTGGCTCCAGCCCAGCCCTGTAGGGGGAAAGA
>NW_005841999.1:818137-830401 GCF_000455745.1 Alligator sinensis | reverse complement strand
GAGTTCGATCCAGTCCCATAGGGTTGGGGGGCAAAGGGGGCTTGACACAGCCCCAACCTGGCTCCATGGGAGGGGGAGAAGGGATCGTAGCCCAGCTCAATGTGGGGAAGGGAGCACAGCCAATCTGGTCATGCTGGGGAGCGAGGGGGGAGGCCAGGTGAAGGAGCTGTAGCCCAACTGCAAGGCTGGGCTTGGGAATCTGGCAGCAAGAGAGGATAGCCGTATTATTTGTCATAGCTCCCATACCACCAAATATCCCAACCCATGGGGAGACCCATGGGCTGGATACCACTTCTCCACAGACTGCATTTGGCCCATGGGCCAGAGGTTGAGTACCCCTGATGTAGGGTATCTCCTAATGCCAATAAAACCAATCTGTCTCAAATCTGCAAATCTATCTCGAATCAGTGAAGGCAAAAACCAATCAGATCCCTCTGTCTTGACCATCCCTATATCTGGATAAAGAAAAAGTTACTTTGAAAATGTGCTCATAGTAATTTATTTTTCTGGTTAAATGAACTACAAAGTTTTACAGTACATGGTTTAGAATTTTCTTGGAAATATTTTGTAAAAGAACAGGTGATATAACAAAACCCCCAAATTAATTCAAACTTCCTTCTCAATGTCAATCGCATGTTTCCTACCTATTGCAAATTATCAATTTAACTGTGATTATAACATAATGCTTCCATCTTTACAATGGATGCTGTAATGTGTCTATATCTGAAAGGTAATAATTATTCACCTAATAAATGTGTTTTAAGCTATAATAATGTTAGACTAGATAGACTGTATTGTGTTATGAACTAGCTTAAGAGAAAAAGTAAACAGTATATAGAGTGCAAGCAACTATCATTAGCAGGTAATAACACAGGTTAAATCATTAGGAAAGTAATACCTTTAGGTAATTTCCCTAAAGGTTTATACAGATTATTCTTACAGTGGAAAATCGGGAAAGGTAGGCTACAACATGTTTAATAAATGGATTCTACCTTGAAAGCTAGAGAATACATGCTTTTAATGCATTCAGGTTATAGCCAAATAAAAACCTCTTGGATCAAATTCACCACTAGCATAAGGAGCTGCAAGTCTACTGAAGCCAATGAAGTTGGATTGGCTTCAGGCAGCGATAAGTTTAACTTCTGATGTCAGGTTTTTTAAAAGGCTAGTCTGATAATAGCACAAAATACCAACATTATGCTAATCACACTGGGTCGTCTTCTTTGGCTCCTCAAAAATGAAGTTGTCAAGATAGCTGTCTGCTAAACGTATCATCTGCTTTAATGCAGAAAGTATCAGGATATCAACATTGCACGTCAGCTCCAACTCTGAGCAGTAATTCTTAACAGGTACAATCTGAGAAAGAGGGATTCCAAGTCTCTCTGAAGTTATCCGCATCTGTAAAAAAAAAAAGGTACAAAATGGGTTATCCTAAAATGCTTCTAAGCTTGTCCAGTTTGGTTTTTCTCTAAGGAAGATAACTGCCACCACCTACCCAAGCACAACCCCACACAGATATCATGTACGCTCTTAAGCACCTTTCCTGCAAGCTGAACAGACTTAGTGCCTTCAGTTTCTCCTCCTATGACTTGCTTTCCAAGCCCTTCATCATCTTTGTTGTCTGCTTCTGGACCTTCTCTAACTTCTCCATGCCCTTATTAAAATGTGGAGCCCAGAACTGCACAAAGTACTCCCAATGAATCCTAACTAGCACCAAGTAGGGAAGTACTATCACCTTCCGTGTCTTGCACCTAATGCTTCTATTGATTTATCCCTAAACCACTTTCACCTTTTGTGCTGCTGCACCACACTGAAAACTTATACTCAAATCTGTGACCTAAGACTCCCACATCCTTTTGGGATCTACCAAGATTTCCAAGTGCTGCTTTCCAGCCAGGTGTCACCCACTTTATATTTGTTTTTGATTATTCCTTCCAAGCTGTAGCACCTTGCATTTATCTGAATTGGATTTTATCCATGAAGAGGAAAGGTAGCAGAAGGGCTGGCAAGTTCTCCTGGTCCAATAGGGACATTGCAGTCCTCTTGAAAAAGAAAAAAAAGAGAGGCATACACACAATGGAAACTAGGAACAGTGCTCAAGGAAGACTATACAACAGTGGCCCGCACTTGTAGGGGAATGATTAGGAAAGCTAAGGTGGTGACTGAGTTCAAGTTAGCCAAAGGAGTCAAGGACAATAAGAAATCCTTCTTCAGGTACGTAGGGAGCAGAAGGAAAACAAATGGAAGCATGGACCCCTGTTTAACACCTTGGGACAGCTGGTAATGGACACTCAGGAAAAAACTGAACTCCTGAATGCCCACTTTGCATCAGCACTTCACCAAACCAAGGGGAAAGACAACTAAGATAAGGATCACAGGGGGCATGGTAGGAATGACGGCCTTCCCACTGTGGATGCTGAGCTGGTGCACAACCAACTCGAAAAGCCGGACATTTTTAAATCAGAAGGACCAGATGGACTTCACCCAAGAGTGCCAATGAAGCTGGCTGAGGTTATTGCAGAACCCCTGGCAAAACTCTTTCAGAAATCATGGCACACAGGGGAGATCCCTGAAGATTGGAAGAGGGCCAACATTGTGCCCATGTTTAAGAAGAGGAAGAGGGAGGACCCGAGCAACTATAGGCCAATCAGCGTAACTTCCATCCCAGAGAAAAACCTGGAAAAACTCATTAAAAACTATGTGATACTCTCATTGAGGGTAAGATTCTGAACAACAGCCAGCATGGCTTTGTTGCGGGTAGGTCTTCTCTTACCAATCTCATCTCCTTCTATGAACAGGTCTCTCACCACCTGGACATGGGAGAGAAGGTCGACACTATATACCTAGACTTCCAAAATACTTGTGATCTAGTATACCATGATATCCCTGTGGAAGAATTGAAAGATTGTGGGCTTAACTGCTCAACAGTTCAGTGAATGGAAAACTGGCTGCCAGAAAGTAGGACCCAGAGAGTTCTCATGAATGAATCTGTGTTGTCCTGGTGAGAAGTAGCCAGTGGTGTCCCTCAGGAGTAAGTGCTTGGACCGGTGCTTTTCAACATCTTTATCAATGATTTGGATGTGGGGGTGAAAAGCTCACTGGCCATGTTTGCGGACAACAGCAAGTTATGGGGGAGCATGGTCATGCCAGAAGATAGGTTGCAGATACAGGCTGAAGAGCTGGGTAGACCAGAACCAGATGAAGTTCAACACTCAGAAGGATAAGGTTCTCCATCTGGGGGCAAACAACCCCCAACATACCTACAGGCTTGGTGGTGACAATCTGACTTGCACCACAGCCAAAAGGGGCCTAGGGGTAGTGATCAACCATCACGTGAACATGAGCCAGCAGTGCCCAGCAGAGCAAACAGCACACTAGCATGCATTAACTGTTCCATCTCATGCAAAACTAAGAAAGTGATACTCCCACTGTACTCCGCCCTGGTGAGACAACAGCTGGAGTACTGCATCCAGTTCTGAGCACCGCACTTCAACAAAGATATGGAAAAAACTTGAGACAGTCCAAAGAAGAGCCACGTATATGATCAGGAACTTGCAAGACAAGCCATATGAGGAGAGGCTGAGGAACTTGGGTCTCTTCAGGCTACAGAAGAGAAGGCTGAGAGGGGACTTGGTAGCAGCTTACTGGTACATCAGGGGAGTACATCAAGAACTCGGTGAACAGCTGTTCACCAGGGCACCCCTGGGGAAGACCAGGAGCAATGGCTCCAAACTCTTGGAAGGCTGCTTCAGGCTCAATTCCAGAAAAAACTCCTTCACAGTCTGGGTGTCCAGACTGTGGAATAAACTCCCTCCAGTGGTGGTGCAGTCACCTACCCTGGAAATCTTCAAAAGGAGACTGGACAGTCACCTCGCTGGGGTCACTTGACCCCGGCTGTCTTTTCCTGTCTGGTGCAGGGGCACTGGACCCAATGATCTACAAGGTCCCTTCCAGCCCCAAACAATCTATCAATCCTGTTAGCTCTAGCCCAACTTTCCAATCCATCAAGATCTTTCTGAATTGCTCTCACATTCTCCAGCATGTTCACGATCTTTCCCAGTTTTGTGTCATCTGCAAACTTGCTCAAGAAGCTTTCTATGCCAGCGTCCAAATCATCAATAAAATGTTGAACAGCATCAGGCAGTGGGACTGTTAGGGTAGCTTGTCACATTTTGCTTTAGTTGCATGTGCTTGAGTGGTGAACCTTCTTTTGTTTCTTCTGTTTCTGCTTTTTGGTATTTGAATGGTCAGCTATAGCTGTGAGTTTTCCCTCACAGTTACTTTCCTTTCTTATCAATGTGAGAAAGGTAGCTTATGTTTTAACATTATCAGCATAGTGTTAGCCTTGTTACCAGCTCAGATTAACTGAACTTGGCACTAACCGAGTACATCAGAGAGATGAAATGATTGGATATGTCAATTAAAGGTGATAATGGGGGACCAAATGGGACGCTGCCCAACTGCAGAGTCCTTGGATTTCCAGTGTTGGTGGACCGACCAAAGTAAGAGGTCATGGCATGCCCAACTTAAGACACCAGTAAAAGACCAAATTAAGAGGTGTGCTTGTGATGGGTCTGTTGGAACAAAGGAATATGCTGACAGGATAAAATATGAACAGTATGAACAGTTAAGTAGCTTCATATTCTTTGGTTCTTCAATTAGGAGTTCCCCCTATCTTAACAGAGGACCCACAGTTTTCTTGGTCCTTTTTTTCTGGCCAACATACTTATGCAATCTCTTCTTGTTGTCCTTAACCTCCTTTGCCAGGTGCAGCTCATTCTTTATCTTTATTATAATTTTTATAATTATGCAGCATGACAGAGCACCTTTTCTGCACATCTAAAAAGAGACAGAGAGAGAAAGAAGAAAGAAAGAGAGAGAAAGAGTGGGAAAAAAGCAAACACACCACTGGAAAAAAGGAAAAAAATACCTCAAACACACTAGGGACTAGGCAAACACACTAGCACCAATCAAACTACCCCAAGTTATTAACACAGAGGAAAGACTCTTCAAGGCAGTCCCACACCTGAGCTGCTTATACCAGAGCAACTGCTCTCTCCTCGCCCCTCCTTCTTCCCCTGACATGCTTCCAATGCCAGGAAGGAAAAGGACTAGATAGTGCAAGAATTAACTCCCTGTCCTGCCCTCCCCCCTCCCCCGCTGCAATATTTACATCAGCCAAGAGCCATTTCTTACCAAGGAAATCCTCAGCTGGCCAATAGGGGCCAGAATCTGACTCCTCTGTACCAAACAATAGGGCAAAAGAATCTAATCCTTAATTTTAATGAGATTTATTATATTTTCATTTTATTTCATTACCTAGTCTTATTCTTGGAGATGAACATTACAATTTAAGCAAGGTCTTAAAACAGAACCACAGGTACTAAAGGATATACATAGGTATACTTTCAGCTTGTGCATACAAGACTTCTCCAAATGAAAATGTGTGTAGAGTAAGAAGGGGCACAAGCATCACAGAATAACTATACAATATCACAATATCTCAGTCTTCAAGATAATTTGGTGACTGTATAGCACTATAACCAACAATGCTGTTTTCTTACCTGTTCCACAACAGCTTTACTTTGATACACATATGCAAGGTTGTCTTCAAGAGCAGGACAAAGTTCATCCACTTTAGTCAAACAAACCAGCTGTGGCACTCCTGCATCAAAAAATGAGTAAGTTTTTACACCTAGTTTTTTAATCAATTTTTATTGATAGATAAAAAAATCAATTTTTTTAAATCATTGCAATGACTTCTGCCTAGAAAAGGCAAAAGAATTTTGTTTTGCTCAAAAGTATTAGAAAATAAGATTAATTATAAGCAAATATGAATTAAACAATTATGAAACAACCTATGCATGTGGGTGGGAAAATATTTTGTAAACAAATTGATTATTTAGTTAACACCGTAGACATCACACTTAATGGCTAATTTAGTAACTGGGCCAGGGTGGACATTTGATTATTCAAAACAAGGGCTACAGAAAACATGGTACACTTAGCAATTAGCTTTTCATGGCTCTGTCCATTTTATTCTCTGGAATTGACTTGTACCACATAGGGAGCAAATCATACTCCTGCTACTGTATCCAGCCCTACCCACAGGAGATAATGGTGTGGAGCAGTGCTTGCTAGTATGGGACTCCCATGCTTCTGTTTTTATTTGCTTTTTCTGTTTTCTTCCTGCACTGTAGCTGCTAAACAAATAAGTTTTAATGCCTAGCATTTTCTAAAACAATTAATAAAATCAAAAGTGGGTAACTCCTGGAGAGATGTATTCCTAGGAGCCTTATTAGTACATGTCTATGTCTACTGGGGATCTATGCCAATCAAAATGGCTTTGCTATATTAAGGAGAAGAAGCATATGCTGTAAACCCAAACAGGAGAGAGAGAGTACTCAGGGGCCCTTGGAATTTCTCTTTTTCCCCAGTGCCACTACTACAGCTTAGCACTGTAGCAAATATCTCTCCAATAAGAAAAATGAATATCCTTCCATAAAACAAATGCCATTTACAGAGATGAACCTGGTCAAAGGGTTCACCCTCAAGAACGATATGTAACAGTCTATTCCCTGAGTATAAGCATGGCTCCTAGCAATGCTTTAAGTGTTCAGGCTTGAAACCTCAATTCATTTCTAAGCATGCTCACTTCCTTCAATTCTGCACTGTTAAGGAACATAAAACATACCAAGTTGATTCACTTTCCTTCGAAGTTGTTTCAGCTTCTGTTCCAGTGCCTCCGAAATGATCTCTATTTTGCACCCATCAATAACAAATACAACACAGTGAATTTGATCCTTCAGAGCAGGATTTTTTATGTAGCCTAGAGAATCTGGGCAAATGGAGACGGCTGGATTAAACTGCAAAGAAAATATCTGACAATAAGTTTTAGCAGTTCCAGAAAACTCTGCATTCTAAGAGTTATATAAGCCATATCTCTAAACAAATAATAAGTAGTATTTGCTTCATTTTATAGGAGAGAAATGCTGGTCTGTAGGGAGGTGACTGAACTCACAGTGAGACTACTAGAATGAAGATTAAAACCAAAAGACATCAGGTGTTCCAGTCCCTTAGTCATTCTTTCAGACAGCCAAATTCTGATTTTAGTTATTATAAGCTGGTGTTAATCCAAAATAGCCCATTTAAAAATGTATAAGTTATATCTGAATACATATGAAAACATTTAAAGAGGAACTATTACAATTATTAATAAACTTAGTTACATTATTTGTCACCAGTACTTTGAAAAATGCTGTTAAATATTTTTTTTAAACCTACAAAGTCAGTATCTCATTTACATTTCTAGTAGCAAATATGGTTCAAAATAGTTTAAACCAGCTGTAATAACTTGGGCCTAATTATTCATTGGCTTACACAAGTACAAAATGATTCCCAAACTATTCCAGTCAAGAAGAATAAATTGTTATTTAAACCAGTTTGTATGACTATACATAACAGCATAAGTGATTACAGACAGTGCAGGACAGCGGAGAATCAGACTTAATGCTTTCATATAGTTCATTGATTTTTAAAGACACCTCACTTCTGACTGCCCTTAATCAGTGCCTATAGTCAGTTCCAAATCTGCCAGAATCTCTAGCATAATCTACTGAGCACAGTACTTATTTTCCTCTAGTAATTACATGTAAGATAAAAATTTGGACAAAGAACCATTTAAGGACTTCACAGAGTTCAATACAAAATGCATAGCATTTGAAGAAATCCTACCTGGTACCTATCAGGAATATGGCCCTTTATTAAGTTAGTTATTTCATCAATTTCTAAACCAAATCCTAATTTTTCTTCCAGTCCCATTGTGTCACAGAAGATAACAGGGAGAGTCTTGCCATCTCTTCCATCTTTAACTGGATACATCCGATACTAGTGGAGCAGAAACATAATGTAACATGTTACTGAAAAGTGCACAGTGACAGCCAGATTCCACATCCCTTCCCCAAAATGCGTAATGACTTTTCCCACAACACATTTTGCTGGAGCATGAACTTCAGTGAGGGTAAGCATGGAAAAAGTTCTTAAAATATGATCCTTAAAGAAACATCTGTATTTTTTTCTCTTGTGTTGAAATGACATATTGATTTTGTTTAAGTGAATGTGCCCGTAGCTTAGAAGTTAAACAGTTAAAAGCAAATCCATACCTGTGTTGTCACACTTGTATTATCAGACCCTGTTATTGCTTGGCTTGTCACATAACCTCGGAAAACTGAATTCACGGAGTTGAAAAAACTGGACTTCCCAACTCCAACTGGACCAACAAATAGAATTCGAATCTGAGAGACTGGATTTAGATATGGCTTATAAGATCTGATTTCCTCCATGATTTTATTTCTCTCCCTGTGAAGATAAAAATATACCAAAATCAGACACAGGTGGTATCTCAGCCCCTATTTTATGATGCATATTAACAAGGGAAGATCAGGAACATGCAAATATTTCCCATCTCTTCCCACACCCCACTTTCAACTCTGGTGTCCTCCAATTCTGCATTCTGAGTTAGAAATATCTATGACCTGGTTTTCAGAAAGTGCCTTCTGAAGTTAAAGAAAGTTGGCTGTAAAAAATCTGGTACAGGCATCCTAAATGAGGCAACTAAAAGACCTAAAACAGTTGTTCTGCTTTACCAGAGGTAAATTAAACCTCTGAATTAAGTTAAATCCAGAACAATGCACTGGCTCTGCCACAGGTACTGAGCCATGGTAAAGTCATCTAAGCAATCTGAGGAATATGTTAACCCTTTTTAAAGAGAGTAGGTGACTCCATTTACAGAACATATAGACACACAATATCTATAGATCTGTCACGCATTCAGGTAACAGAGCTCAAGTTCTATAAATCACCAAATGCAGCTTATATCTTAAACCTGTATACTGTGAAACATAGGAAATACACAGATTCAGGCAGAAGAGAAACAGATGAACCAGTGTCTAGAATGTGGTCACTGGAATGTAACCATTGTTCAGAAGCGCAAACATCAATGTAGTAAAGGAGTTTGACTAATTCGAGGTAAACAGTAATTAACTACCCCCAGAGAAATATCATTAAATACAGCGATTTTATGTTTTGATCTCTGATGTAAGAGATGTCAAGCTTTATAGAAATACCTTTTATTTTTTTACACTCTGAACATTAAGGACATCCTTTGCAGAAAAGGATGTACAGCACAGATTTGAAAAGCAGCATACACTATGATGAAGGGAACTGTTCAGTCAGTTA
Source organism: Alligator sinensis (assembly GCF_000455745.1). Classification (NCBI taxonomy): domain Eukaryota; kingdom Metazoa; phylum Chordata; order Crocodylia; family Alligatoridae; genus Alligator; species Alligator sinensis. The sequence continues at coordinate 821,164 of NW_005841999.1, read as the reverse complement.
ACTATCTTAACTAGCTGTTTAACTGGCCTATAATCCTGTAGATCAGCCACCTTGTGTCAACAAATAAAGTGACCCCCGCCAGATTATTGTACCAAAAAGGTTAAGTGACACAACCATCTGTAACTGGTGATGCGGTGGCGGAGTGTGTCCGCAATCTAACCCACCATGCGAGCGGCGTGTGATCACAATGTTAAGTAGGGCGTGATCACCTGTGGTCTAGCCAACCAAAGACCACCTAATGGACATGGCTGGCCAGCATGTCCACGTGTTCCAGAACTTACCATCAGGGGAGCTTTCTGATTGGTTAAAAATTTTATATAGGGGACCGCGCGCCTTGGTGCAGGGTCCCCGGGCTCCGACTCTCGAGACAGACTGATCACCTGTCTTGGGGCCTGGTCAGACCCCTAGGTCACCAGCAGAAGCTGCTCTGGTTGCTCCGAGCGCCATAGCTTACTGCCTCGCAAATCCGGAACGTCCTGTACCTTGTCCTAGCCAGACATTGTACTTGCATCGTACTTAGACTGCGGTCTTCACCCGCCACTTGTCCGTCATCTGTATTCCCTTGCTGTTGTATATAGTTTATCATCTGTATCGTTCTCCAAGTCATATCACCCACCAAGTTATTTTGACCTACTGTTCGACTGTTGTGTAAGTAAACATCAAGCTTTATTTCACCCTCTCGTTGCCTCCGGCATTCATCTCTCTCTCGCACCTGGCATCCCCGAGCGTGTCTGGGTTGGTGTCACCACCCGGTGCCCCACTCAGGACATGACTGTGGCCATTTTCCCCACATACCTTATGGAGAACGCGCCCACACCTTGAATCTCTTCCAAAGAGTACACAGTTTGGCTAGCAATAAGCCTAGCTTTTCAGAAAATTTACTATGGTTGAAACTTTCATCAATTGTGTAAAAGTGATAAGGATTTTCTCCTCAAGATGATCTTTAAGCATACACAACATATAACAACAAATTCCCATGAAGTAAACTTACCTTTTCTCAAAGTTCCTCAAATGTTTTCTTCCAAAGAGTCATGAAACTCTAATAGGTTATGACTGCTGTCAATAAACCTTAACTTAAAGATAACAACTTATTCACTGTTTCTCAGAACCTCATGCCAGCCTGGAATCTCCAGGGAACCCAGGACAATAGTATCACAGACCTGGCAGTTTTCCCTCTGTCAGAACAGTGTTAATTCCCAGTCCACTGAGTTACTGTCCTTTAAGACTTTCTGGATCTCAGGAGGCTGAAACGCTTGGCCTCTCTGGCACATTTCTGGTGCAGATTTTGTCTGTTATCCCCTTGCATAAATTGAGCCTTGCAGCCCAGCTGTCTTTCACCCACAGATTAATACTGAACCCAAAACAGAACAGTAGTTTAAGGCTAAGGACAGACATTACACATAAACCGGTTTAAGTGTTCAAAAACTGTTTTAAACCTGTAACAGAAGTTCAGTGCACATAAACCAGTTTGAAAATTGCTGAAACTGGTTATAAAACAGTTTGAAAATTGCTGAAACTGGTTTGAGATACTACATTCAACCAGGTTTATCAGACTTAACTGATTTGGGTCAAACCAGTTTATGCAATGTCTGTCCCAGACCCTTCCTGGTTTAAGTTAAATCAGAGTCCCCCAGCATCCTGACATACTCTCTGGGCTGGGCAGGGCCCTCTGCTCTGGGCTGGCCCTTCCTCTCTGCTCCCTGGCTGCAGCTCCACCACAGACTGCGCATACAATAGGGTCTGCCTGGCTTCCTCCTGTTCTCCACCCTCTCCGCCCCCCCCCCCCCCCCCCCCTCCACTCCTTCCTCAAGCTGGAATTTCCCCCTCTGCTCTGCCTTACCCAAACACCTCCCAGCATTAGCTAGCATACCACATGCTGGCTATGGTCTGTGGTGTGGGAGATGGGACAAAGGCAGACAGGACTGTGTCAAATTAGGGCTTTCTGGAGCTAATCAACAAGTAGCTGGTAATGTCTCTCCATTCCTTCCTTGAAAAAGCTGTTTAAGAAGAGCTTGAACTAATGGAGAGAAGCTGTTGTTTTCTTAATGGGAGGACAACACTGAGTTAGGGGTGATAAATACTGTGTTATCAACTTCCTGCTGGGCTGCTCCGGATAGAGGGAGGGGAAACCCCTCCCTAGTCAGAGCATCCTGCTGGGGCCTGGCCATGCTCCTTCTCAGCTCAGCATTATGGAAGAGTGGGAGGGCTTTATAGATCACATGCTTCAACAGGGCTTTTTGGTGTTTTGATCTAATGGCCGATTGAATCTGCTTTAGTTAAAAGTGCCAAAAAGCCCTGCTAAAGCACTTGATCTATAATGACACTGGGAAGTTTGATTAAACTGATGTGCTTCCTCTTCTGGTAAAGCACTGGGGTTTGGGTGGGGGGTTCATGTCTGTCAGCAGCCTTTTTGCCTCATTTGCCATCTTTTAAAATGGTAATAATATACTTCCATCTATTGCTGAAATAGTACAAGAATAAATGCAATAAGACCAGGAGGCACTTGGATTCTATGTTGATGGAATTCATATAAGTACCTAAAATAGACAAACAGCATTTCAGTATCTAATATCTATATCAAACTTTATCACTATCTATCAAATTCCCAGATAACCCCCAGTGTTCACTAGCCACAGATTATCACATTTATATGCTACAATAGTTAACTTACCCAGCTGTCCAAGTCACCTTCCTCCACGGAGATTCTAGGAAATCATTATAATCTAGGGGAAAGTAATATAATATTAAAAATATGAAACAAAATTCTCAATGTTCATTTTCTCTTTAGATGTGAATTTACCTTCAACTCTATAAACTTCACATTCCAAAAGCTTGAAATCATTTCCAGTCAACTCCTCAGCAGTGGCTATGTAGTTCTGGTTAGCATTTATTGTTACTGATGATTCACCATTATCACCCAGAGTGATTAGAAAGCAATTTCCAAAATTAGGGCCATTGTTTTGACTGACATATACAGCATTAGCTGCAAATTGACACACAAATGTTTGAGAGTTGACCACACCCTCT
>NW_005841999.1:810313-818127 GCF_000455745.1 Alligator sinensis | reverse complement strand
AACTGTTCTTATCAGTTAGGTACATCTGAGCCGAAACATAGCTCTGACTTGTAAAGCCTCCAAAAATAAAACCACTTCCATTATATGCTACTGTTACAGTTGGTCCTTGATTATTACACTTGGCATGAAATTCAGCAGCAGTAAAACCATGGACACTTCCCTTGTAGAGAAGTGTCAAGTGACTGCTTCCCAAAAGATATTTCAGATCCTTTTCTTCATCTTTTGTTAATCTGGTTTTGACAGCACTCATCCTTCTTAATCTAGAGAAAGAGAGAGAAATTACAAATGTATTATTTATTCATTCATATGTATGAGACTAGTATCTAGAAGTATCAAATGAGGTCAGGCAGGGTTAAAACAGAGAACAGTTCCAAACTACAAAGTCTACACTCTATACAAACAAGATGAGCATGGTGGAAGAAGCAATTGTTTTCTCTATTTTACATATGGGAAATGAAATACAGGAGGCCAAAGTCCTCAGCTAGTATAAACCAACACATATTCATGGACCTCAATGTTTATAGAATGACTCGTTCACAGAGCTAGTGTCACAAACTAGTCTCAGAACTGTTTGCATGAGTAAAACTGCATGTAAGATATGTTGGTGCTAGTAATTTTGCTTGTACTATAGGAGTGATGAAGATTATACATCATTTGTGGTTTTTATGTTTTTCTTTTTCTTTCTTTTTTCTTCTACTTCCTTTATATCTCTGCTTGATTTTTCATAGCTGTAATTCTGCCAAAATAATTCCACTGTATGAACTGATATGGGAAGAGGGAAAATAAGTTGCTATCCTTTTTTTTTTTTTTTTTAAAGGTGTACCTATACTGGATTTCAAGTCATGAGGATTGTATACCTATCATTTTATTATGCTCAACTACAGAGATAAATGAGACATATAAAGCTGTCCTTTAATTTTTACATCATTTACACAGCAGTAGGCAGAACTTCTAGCACTACAAACTGCCTGTTTTCATATTAACAAATCTGCAAGCGGCACACTGTATACGTGTTTACTTGGAAATAACATGATGGGGCAAAATCCCCTGTTTTGGATTCAAGTACAAGTGGAGGAGGGCAGGCAGCTAGTGCAGCTCTGGCTGTGGCTCTGGCACCATGCTGGGCTTAAGAGTCAGAGCCACCATCCCTGACTCCTGTACCCAACCTCTGCTACCTCTGTTCTGTGCTGCCTTTCCCCCCCTGCCACCTGCTTGCCCCCACCCCACTGCTCACCCTGAGTTGTGACTCCAGTCCACGGCACAGAGCAGATGCTGACTCCGGCTCCTGCCTGGCCAGGAAGTAGTGATGGTGGCGCTGACAGCTCCAGCTCTGGTTCCAGCCCCAGCTCCAAATTTAGAGCCAGGGCTGGAGCTGCCATCACAAGCAATGGGCCAGGCGCACAGGGGCAAGAGGTGGGGGGCAGACTGCTTGACTCCCCCTCCAGCTGCCCCTGCCACTGTTTTTTCTGTTGCAGGGGGGAGCAAATTAAGACAACCTTCCAATAGTTAGATTCTATACATGGAAAACTATAACAAATTTATAAAATTTCCAGGTCTAGGATCTAATTATTGAGGGGTCATATTAAAGTCACTCATATTGGATTCAGGTAAATATGGTAACCTATGAAACATTTTGCTTAGAATATCCCATTGTACTCAGAATCTTTTGAAAACTCTGCATCGAACCCGCAGGTGGAACCTGCACATGCTTTGGTTAACTTACTCACTGATTGTTGCCACAAGTTAAGCATTCAACTGAAAGTTGGAAGCCAAAGTTACCATGACTGGAACAAGATCCATACCAGAGGTATAACTGGATGCTTGAGTGCCATGAATGGCAACATCAGTGCTGTGCTGCCTGCACCAGAAGCAGTAGACAGGCCAGGAGTTCAGTTGCTGCTAGTTTTGCACCCCCAATCCCCAGTCACACTCCTTTGTTACACTACTGATTCATACTAGCACTGCAATATACAGGCATCATTAAACAAATATGTTTGCAGACCACCTTCTGTCTTACACCATTGCACCACCACTGATGTCAGTCAGCAGTGGAACTCAATCAGAGTCATCAACTTCTCACACACAGGTTAAAGGGGTGGTAAGGGAGTGCTTTATTTACCCAACCCTGTATATTGTAGCACAAGCTGAGAACTGGGAGTAGGCAGCCAGTATTTCCCTACTTTCTCTAAGCCTCTTCATCATAAACTTTGCTAAAAAGGTTCAGTATAAAAGGTTTATGGGGGAGGGAGGGAACAGCACGGGATCAGGGGATGGGATGGGGGGAAAGAGAAGAGGGTCAGTGCTAAATGGTGATGCTGCAGAATGAAGGAGTTCAGAAAATGATCCATGCTCTTTTTGCTGCATCATTGGTGCCTGGCACAACTGGCTCATTCTTGGTACAAGATTTCCCAGCGCATCGTGCTTGTTCAGCATAGCTAACATAAAACTGTCTTTCTAAATCATTATCTGGGACATGCAGGGTTTCTTTGGCTAAACTAGTGTACCTAGTTTAATTCTCTTTTCTGATTCAAAGCACATAACTTACCTTTTCCATAGCAGAAATTATTTCAATAAAGCTAAAACGTAGAATTAAAACATAGCAAAAGGGAGCATGATAATCTTACAAAAACCAGAACCAGCTACCGGTTAGATCATAGTATCACAGCAAAAAAAAGAAATGTTCATACCACACCCAGACAACATTTACAAACTAGAAAGCCTCCCAAATAGTTCAGGAGATGATATATATATATATATATATACATACACACACACACACACATGTACGTGTTATAAATATTACACTTCATTCAGTTATGCCATACATTTAATAATACATGTTAATATAACATATAAATAAAATTATATATTCTCACCAAGTGAGCACTTCTGCTGGGAAAGTTCAGTACGTGACAAGGAAAGGAAAGTGAAAGCAATTTTTTACATCACCACAAGGCTGATGTTTTGCTTCCTTATTTCTAGTTCCTCATTCAAGCCTTAACATCACAGCTAATAACAAAGCAACCTGCCGTGTTTCCTAACAATCGCCAGGCCAGCTGGAACTAATTTAAAACAACAGAAGACTCTCCTCAGCAAGAAATAGTTCTGCTTCTCAGTAGGATAAAGTGGCACAGGTTAGAATTTTTAAACAGTTATTGCCCCGTCTAGCTGGCTACAGGGAACACTAGCAGGAAGAGAAAGCAGGGACTGGCCACATCTAGGCCACATCTAGGAGGCCTGGTCAGCTGACTGAGGAGGCTATAATCCTTTTCTCAAGGCTGAGGTAGGGGGAGTGGTGGGGTAGGATGCAGCCACCCTGAGAGGCAAGGCTCTGAACAAGCCATGCAGGAAAAGCTGTTGCTCAGGAAGGGAAGCCTGTGTTGGCAGAGAGTGAGGGAGAGCCCGGGGAGTGCAGAGGGCGGAGAATGTTTCTGTTGTGTTAACTGAGGAAGAAACCTGGGAAAGGGGAGGTAAAGGCATGTGGAGTGCACAGGACTGATTAAACCCTGGAGGGACCCTGTGCATCCAGAGAACTAAGGGCAGCTCAGATAGGGCCTGGAGGGGCCCAGTGAAGTGGGTGCATGTGATAGGCTGGGTGGTTTACGTGAACGCAAAGTTAAACTCTTTCCTTTCTTCTGCTCAGGTGTTGGTCACACCTGGTGGACCAGGTGGCTCTAAAAGGAGGTATGGAGGCAACAGAGCAGAGTGTTCAGTGTCCTGTGAATGTTTCCCCTGTGGCTGGACTCAATCATCTTGTGGTCACTGCTGCCCAAGTTGCCATCCACTTCTACCTTCCCCACCAATTCTTCCCTGCTTATGAGCAGCAGACCAAGAAGAGCATGGCCCTTAGTTGGCCACTCCAGCACTTGCACCAGGAAGTTGTCCCTAACACTCTCCAAAAACTTCCTGGATTGCCTGTGCACTGCTGTATTGCCCTCCCAGCAAATATCAGTGTGATTGAACTCCCCCATGAAAACCAGGGCCTGTGATCAGGAAACTTCTGATAGCTGTTTGAAGAAAGCCCCATCCACCACTTCTTTATCTAATGGTCTGTAGCAGACCTCCACCAACACATCACCCTTGTTGCTCTCCCCTCTGACCCTAACCCAGAGTATCATACTGGATCTCTGAGCCATTGTATAGCTCTTTTACATAAAGTACAACTCCTCCTCCTCTTCTCCCCTTCCTGTCCTTCCTGAACAGTTTATACCCAGCCATGACAGTGCTCCAGTCATGCGAGCTATTCTACCAAGTATCTGTTATCCTAATCATGTCATCGTTCTGCAACTGTGCAAGGACTTCCAGTTCTTCCTGCTTGTTTCCCAGGCTCCATGCATTCATGTACAAGCACCTGAGGTAACTAGCCGATTGCCCTGACTTCTCAGAAAGAATGAGAACACCTCCCCTGTTGCCCACTCCTGCTTGTCCTTCCTCCAGGTCACCCACTTCCCCACTTACCTCAGGGCTTTGGTCTCCATCCCCTGACAAACCTAGTTTAAAGCTTTTCTCACTAGGTTAGTGAGACTGTCTGCAAAGATGTTCTTCCCTCTCTTCATCAGGTGGATCCCATCCAGATCAATGCTTGGGAATCTCAATATCGCGCTGTTAGGCAGGAGGGCATGACACAAAACTATACATACACACACACACACACACACACACACACACAAACTCCACATACAATACTATGGGTTCACACACACATGCACATACACAAACATGCAAACACGCACTTTTGTGGCTGTGCATTAACACTAGGGGTTACTCGGGGTCACAGTGCCCCGGGGGTTACTCAGGATCCCACTGCCCTGGGGGAGCAAGAGAAAGAACCAGCCGGGAAGCTGGGCTGGGGAACTATGAGCTGGGGCAGAAGGGAGTAGGGGAAGCTGGGGCTGGGAGAGAAAGCCACCTGTGAGACTGGAGGTGACAGAGCGGTGAGCCAGGAAGCAATGGAGAAAAGATGAGGGGCAGTGGGACAGAGCAGAGGCCGGGGAATAAAGCCAGGAAAAGGTGGAGGTGATGGGTGGAGAGCCAGGAGGACCAGAAGGTGGAAGGAACCAGAGAGGAAGCAGGAGGAGCGGTGGAGCAGGAGGTAAGGGTTGGTGCGATAGAAGCTGGGAGACAGTGGGGGTCAGCGGAGGTGGCAGGGAAAAAGCCAGCAGAGATGCCAGGGCTGGAGAGAGAAGGTGGAGCAGTGAGCCAGGGAGCTTGGGAGATCAAGGAGAAAGCAGAGTCAGCAGAGGTGGAGGTAGCTGGGCCAGAGAGCCAGGGAACTGGCTGACAGCCAGGGGATCAAAAGGCAGAAACCAAGAGCTGGGAAAGGCTGGGAGACAGTGGAGAGGAGCCAGGGGACAGAAGAGAGCGGCTGCGAAAAACAGACAGAGCAGAAGCTGCGAGAGAAAAGAGGGGGGTGGGACAGAGATAAGCTGGGGGGCTGAAAGAGAGACTGGGCAGCAGAGCAGGAAAAATGCTGGGTGACAGCGAAGGAAGGGGAGAAAGCTGAGGGGTGGTAGGGGGGGCTGATCTGGGAGATGGAGGTAGAAACAGAGGTGGAGGAGACGGCCAGGGGAGATGAGGCCAGGAGAGATCGGGAAAGCAGCGAGATCAAAGGGGTAGAAGCCGGGAAGCTGAGAGGCAGTGGAGCAGAAGTGAGGAGTGGTGAAAGTTGGGGTTTGGAGGAGAGCAGATCCAGGGTTTTAGAGGTAGCAGAGAGGGAGCTGAGATGACAGAGAGAGAGAGAGATGGACAGAATGAAGGTCAGAGGGGCAGACAGTAGAGACTGGAGCAGGGCCAGGAGGTTGGTAAGATAAAAACCCAGCTATACAGCCCCAGCAACACACTATACAGCCTCACAAAGTTATTGGTTCCCACACACACACACACACACACAAAGACACTCACACCCACACAATGGTAGCAGGAGAGAAAAGGAGGGGTTTGAGGTCCAGGTGTGCAGAGACAGAGTTCAGGTCCTTTGCTTGGGGAAGAAGGTGGGTGATAGCTACCTATCCCAGGCTGAGAGTTGATCCTCGATGGCCAGTCGGGGTCTTCTCCAGCAAAGTGTTGTCCAGAGGGGGTCACCAGCAGGGCCTCTGGGTGGTGGGTGGCATGGTGTAGTGCTGGTCCAGATGGAGTGGGTGTCCCAAGGAGGTCACACTCTACCACCCCTTTTATAGGTGTTAGCTACCTGTGACTCCAATGGGCTGGACATGCCCAGGCAAGGGCCAATCCTGTTCAGACAAGGTCATGCAGTTCCAGGTGTCCTTATTATCCACTGGGATACAACGGTGGAGTTTCTGGTTTCTATACTGTTCATTATTTCTATGTAGCTGGTTTCCTGAGGGTCTTTATCTTTCAAATATTGGGTCCTGGGAGTAGGTCTGTGGTTTCAGGGAGAGTCAATGCAAGGAGGTGGTTCAGTCATTAAGTTGATGGTTCAGTCATTGAGCAGGAGCTATTTTTAGGCCTGCTACCATTATGTCTCAAGCACCCTCATTCATCCTCATTCACCCAGGGACCAATTTACATAGGAGGGGTAGGAATGAGTCATAGTTGCAACACAGTTACAATAGGTTATACCCAGGCAGGGGACACAAAATGGAGACTTGACTTTACAAGATGGAAACTTAACATTACAAGATGGAGGGTTGACATTACTTTGGTTAACTTACAGGTAAGCCATACAATATCAATATAAAACAGTAATACTCAATACAAACATAACAGGAATACAATATAAAACAGTGCAAATCAATACAAAAATAATAGAACACTATTTACAATATAAAAAGGGGCTTATTGCAATAATGGACTACAAGAACTTAGCTTATCTGTGACTACTTATAAGGGATAGGGAGGGCAGAGAAAAAGTCAGAAATGGTTGGGGAAGGGGGAGGAATGTATTTTTAAATAAAAAGAAAAAAATGGGGATTTTGCTACACTAGCAATCCTTCTTGGAATATCATCCCATGGTAAAAAAAGCCAACGCCCCGTTGGCAACACTACCTGTGCAGTCATGCATTGATCTGCAGGATGCACCTGCTCCTGCCCAGGTCCTTTCCCTTGACTGGAAGGATCGAACAGAATACCACCTGAGCCCTTGTCCCTTTCACCCAGAGCCCTGTAGTCACTTTTTAATCTGCTCAGGGTCTCCCCTGGCAGTATCATTTGTGCCCACATGGATGAACAGCATGAGGTAGTAGTCAGAGGGACTGATAAGTCTCAGTAAATATTTTGAATGTCATAATCCTCTTTATATGCCCTAAATTTTTGGCGTGTATTGGTCTACATAGTACAACATTTCATAGATTTCATAGACATCAGGGCTGGAAGGGACCTTGGAAGATCATCGAGTCCAGCCCCCCGCCCAAAGGGCAGGAAGTCAGCTGGGGTCATAGGATCCCAGCAAGATAAGCATCCAGTTTCATCTTGAAGGTGTTCAATGAAGGTGCTTGAACCACCTCCGGTGGCAGGCTGTTCCAGACCTTGGGGGCTCGGACAGTAAAGAAGTTCTTCCTTATGTCCAGCCTGAAACGATCTTGAAGTAGTTTGTGACCATTCGACCTCGTCATCCCTTGGGGCGCTCTGGTGAACAAACGTTCCCCCAGATGCTGGTGGTCACCCCTGATAAACTTGTAGGTGGCCATCAGATCACCCCTGAGCCTGCGCTTTTTCAGGCTAAAGAGCCCCAGGGCTCTCAGCCTGTCATCGTAGGGTCTGCTTCCCTGACCTCTGATCATGCGCGTGGCTCTTCTCTGGACTCTCTCAAGCTTCTCCACATCCTTTTTGAATTGTGGAGCCCAAAACTGGAAGCA
>NW_005841999.1:808468-809185 GCF_000455745.1 Alligator sinensis | reverse complement strand
AGCAGGGGTCCAATGTTGCCCCTGCTTTTCCTCCGGCTCCCCACATATCTGAAAAAGGACTTTTTATTGTCCTTGATGCTCGAAGCTAGTTGGAGTTCAGTTGCAGCCTTGGCTTTCCTGGTCTGCTCCCTACAGGACCGGACCAGTGCAGAATAATCCTCCTTGGAGGTGACTCCCATCCTCCATCCTTTGTAGGCCTTTCTTTTTAGCCTCAGGAGGTCTGCTAGGTCCCTGGAGAGCCAGGGGGGCTGCTGTGCCCTCTTGCTGCCTTTCCTCCGAGATGGAATAGACTTAGTTTGTGCATTGAGGATCGCTCCCTTGAGGAGCAACCACTCCTCTTGAACTCCCCTCTCCCTGTGGTCACAGTCCCTTAGGGCCTCACTGACAAGCCTCCTGAGCTTGTCAAAGTCGGCTTTCCTGAAGTCAAGGACTTGCGTGTTGCTGACCGACTTGCCAGCTTTTCGGCGGATGGTGAAGGTGATCAGCTCGTGGTCGCTGTCACCCAGCTTCCCATCGATCACTAGGTCGCCGACTAGGTCATCCCCAGTAGCCAGTACCAGGTCGAGCAGCGCTTTGCCTCTCGTTGGCCCATAGACTTCTTGAGTCAGGTAGAGGTCATCCACGCACGAGAGGAAGCTCTGCAACCGCTCAGATTTTGCTGAGCGATCCTCCCACGAGATGTCTGGGTAATTGAAGTCACCCATGACAACCATGGTC
>NW_005841999.1:799955-808309 GCF_000455745.1 Alligator sinensis | reverse complement strand
CCCACCTCTTTTCTCTACACGATCCCTCCTGTACAGGGTATAGCCATCTATCTACATAGAAGATAAGGAATTATAAATAAAAAACATTCACACATATCAAATGTTTCCCAGAGGTTGAGTGACTATGGCTAACTAGCTAGGTTTAACCACAAACTTTTGCTAGTGGCCAGAGATTTCAGACTAGATTCGTAGAAGCATTTAGCCTAATTTTGCTACCTAAAGGAATGCAGCCAGTCAGAGGCCTAGTCTTTCTATACAATGCTCAGGTAGAACTGTCAGGTTCAACCTAGAAACCACTATACAAAGCCCAAGCAAAAGTCTCTGTTATGTAACTAATGCCCATCTGCAATGATAAGGAGGAAACAGTCTTAGATAAAGGAGGCTTGAAAACAAAAGCAGAATCAGAGGACTAGGGTAAAGAGCTGATTTGAATATTGAGAATCACACCCCTGGGTGGGGAGAAAGTATGCTAATGAAACATACATGTATGGAAATGAGATACATAGCTAAAACACAGGTATAGAGACATGCTCAGTAAAGAACTCCTTGCGTCACTCCCTTATAACCAATTAGCAAACAAGAATGCTTATGAAGGTCCAATACTCCTGTATAAAAGATGCTTAGAATTAAGAATCTGTGTGCTTGTTACGTGAAATTATTCCGCTTGCACCTTGTATTGCTAGCAATAAATCTTTATACTTTCACCCCTGGTATCTTTATTGGCTTTTGCATACCGGGCACGATCCCAGACTTGAGCTGGGGCTCAACAGAACTACATAAAATAGGATCCACAAAAGCCAGGAAGTCCATTAGGGAATGGCAAAGAAATAGGTGGGGTGAAGTTAAGGTAAGTGAAAGAAGCACTTAAGCCTACAAGGAGATGTGAATCTCTTTGGAAACACTCTCCTGGAGAAGGTACTTTTCCTTGTGAAACCAGATAGTGGGAGGAAGTGGTGGTGTCTTGTACCCCAAATCCTAGAGCACTCATCTTGGATATGTGAGATAAAGATTGAAATGCATCCCCCCTTGAGAGAACCTGGGCCTATACATCACACAATAGTGCCCAAACCAGCAAGATGTATAGCATTTTGAGATAGATTACTTTCATTCTCTGCTGTTGAAGCTGTTCTATTTTATATACAATATTTAAATATTAATTGAAGTGGGGATTAGAGTGTGTCTTTTCTGGATGGGCAAGTACCCTAACCATTCATTCTGTATCCCTCTCTTTTTGACCCCATAAATATTTAATTGTTCTAAGCAAATTTAAATTGCTTCAACAGAAGAGACTCAGAGAACTCTGCCCTGTAGCCTGATGGTTAGCACATCATCCTGACAGGAAGGAGATGTAGATTTAGGTAGAGCAGGTATTCACTAGCCCTTTGTGAATCTAGCCCCAAGTTCTAACTTCAAAATGGATAAAATCACATGGCAAGGAAAATAACTCTCAGAAGTTGGTTGCTGACAAGAGCTTAGCCAGCTGCTCTTGAATGTATGGCCCAACACTTCTTAAACAAACTGGTACAGCACAAGACGTTTTGCATGAAACCATAGAAGAGGCACTTTGTGCCTTTGTTAAATGTTTTGCATCTTAGCCAGAAGCACACATCACTTTGATTGACCCACATTAGCTTTGTTGAAAGGGAAATATGATGCCATGCCACCCAGCAGAAAGTCAATAAAATGCCCTATGCTTTCTAGCATGTTCGCCGCTGAAGCATTAAAGTTAGAGAGACCTTGACTGGCATTATCATTGATAACAACTAAAGCCTTGTTGACAAGTATCCTATTAACGCTGTCTTTTAAAGGCCTGTCTGGGAAGAATATGAATACAGCTGTCCTAACACTTTTAGTGAATCACCTGAAGGAACTCTTTATCTTGTAAAAGGTATAATAAAAGATATCACATTTACCCAAAGAATCTTGTCTGTCTTATCTTGAAAAAAGCGCTTACTGCAACATAAAGCTGAGCTCAAGACCCCACCTTGAAGCTATTTGCAACTGACTGACTTAAATGTGACTTCACTGGATTTGTTAAATTAGGTATCTGTAGCTCCAAATTGGTACCAAAGTCACCTATTCAGAGTAGTGTAGAAAAGTATAAAGCTTGCCTTCATAACAAGATTCTGGTATGAACTTGAATTAATATAATCTCTCTTGAAAATTGTAATACCTCATGCTAAGTTTTATTTTTGGCAATGTAAATGCTATCATCTCTGGGTTTTTTTTCTCTAACTACTTATTTGCTTTACAAAATAAGTATCTTGGCTAATAATTTTAAATGATCCTCAAATCTGTACTTTAGCTACCAAAACAGAGCCAAGCAACTATGGGAAATCTAACAGAGATAAATGAACGTGAACCAATCTTTCTCTCATCTGACAGCCCACCTTTTGCCTTAGCTCATCCTCTCCACCTTTAATGTTCCAGCAGTGATATTAGCTTCTCTAAGAGTTTAAACAATGGCTTCCTTCATAGTAGGTCACTCACAGGTGGCACCTCCTCTCCAGGAAAGCACTGGGTTACTTATCTTGCAGGGTGCCAGCTGGTCTGTTTCCACTCCTCAGCTGTTGGTGGGTGTTTATTTCAGTGTCAAGCGAGGTACTTAGGTTCATTAGTATGAAGTCAGTCAGAAGGTAGGGTGGATATGTACCTTTATAGACTAATTAAATAAGATACAGAGAACAGAAGCTTTTGTGAATCCAAGTTCAGTTCATCAGATTCTGTTTCAGTGTTTGACATCCCTGTCCAGGGAGCACTTCCATTTTTTTCTTTAATGGGGGACCACAACAGGACAGGATTTCTGTGGAATAGGTTCAGGCATTCAGAGAATTCCTGGCCTTCTGGGACTTCATTGACTTTATCTGCATATCAACTACACTGAGATATTGAATATGTATTCCTGAGAAGACTTCCCATGTATTCCGTGGACTTCCTCTAAGAACCACATTGAAACCAAAAATGCCATTAAGACAATAAACGAAGCATCAGTTTTGGAAGCTATCAACAAGGAAGAAAGCAGCATGTATCTGATTCAGCCATTTCATAGGTATGTGGAAGAAACATCTTATTAGCTCAGATATGACAGGATACAGTTTGTTAACATGATAAATGTTACTAGGGACAAGATTGTGTTTTAGCAGCTCAAATTTAGCATATATCCATCTTCACAATGTGTGTAGATTTCCTTGACATGAAAGACTGATGGTTATTTATTACTGTTTTACAGTGTAATATAGCTCTAAGGATAGGCTGACTTGGAGGAAAAACTCTTGGACCCTTTCAATTCCTTTCTAATTCAGGAATGACATAATTGGAATAATCCCTTCAGAATAACATATTCTGACCCCTTTTTAAATGTCACAATTGTGTGACCCCTCTTTCATATGAAGAAAAATATACCTAACCAGCTTACAATTGATCTCTGTTTCTATATACTGAGGACATAGTAAGCATTTACTTCACTAAGCACATACAATAAGAATTATTGCATTGATTCCTAGCTATATTCATCAACTCTATAACTACAACCCATTGGTTGTAGGTATGTAGATTTCTACTTGACTTTACTTTTTAGTCCACAATAGAAGTCTCAGAGCCTCAAATATGAGCATGCATATAGACACATGCAAATAATGTAGAAGGTAGGATAGATTTGCACCTTATAGACTAAACAAAGTGGAGATATATAGTCCTTTTAATGGAATGAAGCTCTCTACTTCTGTTAGATTGTAAACTCCCTAGATTCCATGAGGTTTGGTTTGTTTTTTTTCATTAGACAGCTATTGCTGCTCTACAATTACAGTATATTTATTGCTTTCTAGAGCCCTTAAAAAACAGAGACTTGGGGATAGAAGGGAGATGAATAGCTTCAAGCAAAAGGCCACTTAGCTTCTACTTCTATTGAGGAACTCTCTCCTTCATGTGTGTACCTCAAGAATCATGAAACCTTCATAATGTTCTTAGTGCAGCACACAAGTGGGAATACCCAATCATCATAACTGTACCAGCATAGACCCGAACTTAAGACATCTAGACCCTGTTCCATCTCCAGACCTTGGCACCATCTTCCTAACATGTTTGCTATGATAACCCAGAAACCAAAAATACCAAATCTTGTTTCACTTTTAAGCATTGTACATTGGGCATGTCTGCAAACACCTTTGACTCTCTCTGTCCATTTATTCCATCAAAATCAATACTTCAAGTACCCAGCAGACTGGAAAGGGCAACTGAGATTGAGGGATATGCCACCCCAGGCTCTGCTAGCACAGTCCTTTCTGCTAGCACAGTCCTCTCCTATATGAGCGTTGAGAAGAACATCAGCAAAAAAATATTTTAGATAATGAAACATAATTATTTACTGTGGCTTACACTTCCAGTTCTCTCCCAAGAAGGGTACTCATCATACAGCAGCCGCGTGATGTTGAGTTTATCATTTTAAAGGGAAAGATCTCCAGCACTTATTCACAACCTGATTTAAAAATGAGGCTGGAACTTAAAAACTGCTACTGGACCTGGTATTTTACACCATGCAAACATCACGGTGCTCCCCTCCCACCTTGAATTGTGTTTCTCATTCCCACCTCTCCCCAGCTCAAATGATTTATTCATTGAACTATTGGCTTTCTGTCTCTCATATCACCAGATTTAAATCTCATCATCCTTAGCCCCCATATAAATTTTCCATTATGTACATCTCTGCTTCCTTGACCTGCAACTCCCTTCTCTATACTCTCACACTCAATTCTGCCTGTACTGATTTTAAACATTTTTGTTTTTGTGCTTCTCCTTACACCAAATACACCCTTTTCTCATCCTTCTTCCCTTCTCAGTGTCGCTGATCCTTAATTTGATGAATACTTGTCCTATATCTCAGGCAGATAGAAGTATCATCAATATTCAACAGAAAAGATAAGTGAGAAAACCTGTTTTATATGGCCTATAATCACTGCAAAACTCTCCTCAAAATCAGTGGGTCTCTTGGCCAAGAAAAGACCATATATACGTTCCTGTAGGTAGCAAAGCTATACAGCACAGAATTGATAAACACTTGTTCCTTAAGTCATTAATACCAAGATCCAGTCCAAGTAATTAATCCTAATTAGTCCCGTGTTTTTTTCACCTACCTGGAATAAATTTACTTGACACTGGGTGCATCTACACTGTAGTGACACGCTACAGCAACATAGTGTCAGCATGCACTAACCATAACACCACTGCTACTGCGCAGGAAGAATGAGCTACTGTGTACTAGGTCATTCCTAGTGTGCAGTGGGGTTGAAAATGACCCATGTGCCACTGGGACTGTGCAGTACCAACTGCACAATGGGATGCATGTGTAGATGTGCCCACTGAAAAACCTTCGAGACTGTCTCTCACCCCATCCTCATTAAAAAATTAGGCGACTGTGGCATCGATGCCTGCTCAGTCAGATGGGTCACAAACTGGCTGAAGGGCTGCAACCAGAGAGTGGTGGTGGACAGGCCATTTTTGACCTGGAAGAATGTGGGCAGTGGAGTTCCCCAGGGCTCGGTCCTCAGGCCCCCACTGTTCAATATCTTCATCGTTAACTTAGACAAGAGGGTGAAAAGCACCTTGTTCACATTTGCAGATGACACTAAGACATGGGGAAAAGTGAGCATGCTATAAGAGAGGGACAGGCTACAACTAGATCTGGACAAGAGGTGGGCAGATGAAAATAGGATGCGTTTCAATATGGACAAGTGCAAGGTACTGCACCTGAGGAGAAAAAAACAGCAGCATACCTACAGGGGAACTCCCTTCTTGTCAGCACAGAGGCAGAAAAGGATCTTGGAGTCACTACTGATTCCAAGATGAACATGGGCCACCAATGTGGGGGAGCGGTCAGGAAGGCTAACCGCACCTTGTCATGCATCCATAGATGCATCATGAGCAGGTCCAAGGAGGTGATCCTCCCCCTCTATGCGACATTGATCAGGCCACAGTTGGAGTACTGTGTCCAGTTCTGGGCGCTGCACTTCAGGAGGGATGTGGATAGCATAGAGAGGGTCCAGAGGAGGGCCACTCATATGATCAGGGGGCAGCAGGGCAGGCCCTATGAGGAGAGACTACGGGACCTGAACCTGTTCAGCCTACACAAAAGAAGGCTGAGAGGGGATCTGGTGGCCACCTACAAACTTGCCAAGGAGGATCAGCAGGCAATAGGAGAGTCCCTATTCCCCCAAGCACTACCAGGAGTTACAAGGAATAATGGCCATAAGTTGACTGAGAGTAGGTTCAGGCTAGACATCAGGAAGCGCTACTTCACAGTCAGGGCGGCTAGGAGCTGGAACCAACTTCCTAGGGAAGTGGTGCTCCCCCCTACCCTGGGGCTCTTCAAAAGGAGGCTAGACCTAGCCGGGGTCGTTTGACCCCAGCATTCTTTCCTGCCTATGGCAGGGATTTGGACTTGATGACCTGCTTAGGTCCCTTCCAACCCTATCAACTATGAAACTATGAAACTATATCACTATTCCTACCACTTTTGCTATAAATGGTAGTGAGCCCTTCTCTGCACTTGGATTCAGGAGCTTTACAGCTATGATGTGCTATGGCAATAACGAGACAATTTAGGAAATTAATATCATTTATTTTTCTTGTATAACAACATCAATGGCAAGATTAGTCAGTTAGGTAATAAGCTGCTGGTTTGTTTTATAGATGCTTTATGCTAGCTAGTTGCTGTAATAAATTGTTCTCTTTTTAGCAACCGCTAGTGTCTACAGTTTTGACAGTTGTACAAACAAGTGAATTATGTCTATCAAACATGGAAAATAAACAGTAACCGTGAACATTAATTAATACCCCACAGCCTTGGCATGCCCCACAGCCACAGTGCCTCCTTTGTGGTCCCTCCCCATAGCCAGCAACCTCCTTCCCAGCCCCTGTGTACATCAGGTCCTGGCATCACCTGGGATTGCTAGGGATGCTCCAACTGCCTTTTACCCCGACACTGAAAGGGGCTCAGATACAGGGGATTCAGAGAGTTTTTAATCACAGAAAAACACAAGGAACATTATGGTGTACTGCCTCTGCCTCTGCCTGGAGCAGTGCACAGCAACTAGAGTGCTGAGGGAATTAGCAGAGGTCATTGCGGGACCCCAGCACAGCTTTACGAGACTCATGGTACTCTGGCAACGTTCCAGAGGACTGGAAAAGGGCCAATGTGATTCCCATTTTCAAAAAAGGGAGGAAGGAGGACTCAGGAAACTATAGGCCAGTTAGTCTTACCTCGATCCTGGGTAAGCTTTTTGAGAGAATTATCATAGCGCATGTCTATGAGGGGCCAGCAGGGGAGATCATGCTTAGGGGCAACCAACATGGGTTCATTAGAGGCAGGTCCTGTCAGACCAACCTGGTGGCCTTCTATGACCAGATTACAAAATCTTTAGACACAGGGGTAGCAGTGGACGTAGTCTTTCTGGACTTTAGGAAGGCCTTCGACACCCATTCTCATTAAAAAACAAGGGGACTGTGGTGTTGACACCTACACAGTCAAATGGGTCACTAACTGGCTGGAGGGCCGCACCCAGAGAGTGGTGGTGGATGGGTCTTATTCGACCTGGAGGGATGTGGGCAGTGGGGTTCCGCAGGGCTCAGTCCTCGGGCCCCCACTGTTCAACACCTTCATCAGCAACTTGGACGAGGGGGTAAAAAGCACCCTCTTCAAATTCGCAGACAACACTAAGATGTGGGGGGAAGTGGGCACACCAGAAGGGAGGAATAGGCTGCAATTGGACCTAGACAGGTTACAGGGGTGGGATCTTGGAGTCATTGTTGATGCCAAAATGAACATGGGCCGACAGTGTGGGGATGCGGTCAGGAAGGCCAACCGCACCTTGCCATGCATCCACAGATGCATCTCAAGCAGGGCCAAGGAGGTGATCCTCCCCCTCTATGCAACACTGGTCAGGCCACAGTTGGAGTACTGCATCCAGTTCTGGGTGCCACACTTCAGGAGGGATGTGGACAACATGGAGAGGGTCCAGAGGAGGGCCACTCGCATGATCAGGGGTCAGCAGGGCAGGCCCTACAAGGAGAGGCTAAGGGACCTGAACCTGTTCAGCCTCCACAAGAGAAGGCTGAGGGGGGATCTAGTGGCCGTTTACAAATTTATCAGAGGGGATCAGCAGGCACTGGGGGAGTCCCACTCCTGGGAGTGCTATTTCTAGCACTCCCAGGAGTAACTAGAAATAACGGTCACAAGCTGGCAGAGGGTAGATTTAGGCTACACATCAGGAGGCGCTACTTCACTGTCAGGGTGGCTAGGATCTGGAACCAACTTCCAAGAGAAGTGGTGCTGGCTCCTACCCTGGGGGTCTTTAAGAGGA
>NW_005841999.1:755142-799920 GCF_000455745.1 Alligator sinensis | reverse complement strand
TGGCAGGGGGTCGGACTTGATGATCTGCTCAGGTCCCTTCCGACCCTACAAACTATGAAACTATAAAACTATTAAACTAGTCTTGCCCCTGCTGACCAAGCCTCTGGTGGCAAGTCACAGTTGTGCAAGTGAAGGACAGTCAGAGATGGTTTTTTCTCCTTAAGTTGTGACTGCTCCACTAAGCTGATCAGCACTAACCTGATTAACCTGTGTGGTTTACAGCATAAGGTTAAATGAGGCCTTGAAGCTGTATGAATCAGAGTGCTTTTTGCAAGACTGGGCCAATGAAAAGACTCAAAAGCAAAGATACGTGGCCTGGAAAATAATAGCATAAATAGAAATGCAACTTGTTCCCAATGGAAGTCTTCTATAAAAACTGGTTGTATCCTTCTGCTTTTCCAAATTACCAGAACAAGATTGATAGTGAAAGTCAGAACTTGTAAAAGGAAATACTGCTTTCACACAACACAGTATTCTTTTCTTTTTTTAAATTCAGAGCCCTCCAAAGTCAGCAAATCAAATACTGTGGATAGAAGATTCCTTTATGATATTTATATCTATGCAAGAAAGTGCTCATCAGCACCCATTCCTCAGGATATAAAAATGGTGGCTTTAGAGACTAGGAAAGAAGATTTTTTGTCTAGTGGTGCTAGCTGCATAAATTAAGAAGGGTGGTCACTTTCCTCTGGAATATTTCCAGATAATTATCACTATTCATTGATTATTGGTTTCATTTAGTGTGGCAGATCTTCTGTTTCAGTGATCCATGACACTCTCAAGATACCCCAGTCAACATATTCTCTATATTCCAGACACTAAATGCTGGAAACCTTAAGGCAATATATACTCTTAGAATGGTGCATTGTATTTCCCAAATACTTTTATAGCCAGTATATTTGAAAGTAACATTGCCAAGAATATGTTACTGCAACTGTCAGTTTGAGAACCAGCAAAATAGAACCAAAATCAATGCAGAATGCTGAACTTTGCTACCATTTCAGCTCTCACACGCATTAAGTTGTATATCAACCTCCTACATTTTTCCTAAATGAACAAAATAACTTAGAACTGCACTATTCTAATTGCTACTAATTTAAAGAGGAAAAAAGTTCATTTTCAAAAAATTGATAATTGAGGCTTAAATTATAGGTATTTATTCAATTGAATGCTTAGTTACAAGATTATAAAACATATTTTTAATGGCAACTTGCAGTCCTGGTCCAGAGTGCTATATATATGATTTGTAATAGGTTTTCCTCCTCCACTCAAACACTTTCTTCTCAGGTACAGAACATCTTGCATTTTCTAAAACTTTTCCCTATACTTCAAGTTTAATTTTTGCCTTAAATGAGAGCTTTTAGTAGTAGGCCAGCAGCCATTTCTGTTTCTCTCTTCTTCTCTCTCCTCCCCTTTCCCTATTTGTGCTCAATCTTATTCATTATTTTGTAGATATAAAAGAAACACTAGCGGTGAGTCAAGGCACTATTCTTAAGACCCTTCTACAACAACAAAAAAAATCAGAGACATGGTGTCCTTGTTCCTTTCTTGATATCAGA
Source organism: Alligator sinensis (assembly GCF_000455745.1). Taxonomy (NCBI): domain Eukaryota; kingdom Metazoa; phylum Chordata; order Crocodylia; family Alligatoridae; genus Alligator; species Alligator sinensis. The sequence continues at coordinate 798,364 of NW_005841999.1, read as the reverse complement.
ACATTCAGGATTCACAGCTCTATAGTGAGTTGCTCTGTTAATCATACAGGCTCTGCTGGGAATTATTACTTTTATTATGAAGCTTCAGCATAGAAAGAGCTAAAATGCCAAATCGTTCCAATAAATGAGAATGTATCCCTGTGTAAAGTAGTTACTCTATTACCAGATGTGCTTTGAGTATTGTAAAGTTGCTAGTCATTCTTCCGTTTTGTGACACTTATAAAAATGATCTTGTATTTCTCAAAGTACAGGACCATCAATTATTTTCTTTGCATTTTTTTCCGGATAATTTCCTCTCAAAAAGTGTCATTCTTATGACAATGGCAAGAGAGTCAAGATCATACATTTCACTGATCCTTATTGAGCCTGATCCAGAGTTCCTATAAATAAGTGGTAAGTCTCCTGTTAACATCAGTAAATTTACATCAGCCTTATGGAACACAGACTCCATAGAACAAAGCACCTTGCTGAGTATTTGGTTACAGAAAAGTTTTGATGTTGTAGATTCAATTGCATCAGCTTTCCAAGTAAATTTTTTACAACTTCTCTGACCATAGAACTGACCATTACAGATATGTTAGCTAGAATGTCATTTGTCTGACCTGCTTGTTTTATGCAGGTCACCTGTGATTTTTTTAATATTATTTTTCAAGAGAGCAAGGACTGTAGTCAACATACGGCCAAATGAGCTTGAAGATACCTAAGTGAAGTGACACCACATTTAATTCACTTCCATTGTTAAGCCTAAAAACATTTTCTGGCATTATAATCTTGAGAGTGACACTTATAAAAAAATGTCAGAGAATGACAGCTTGGCAGTTATCATTGCCTATAAAATAAGTTCACTATAGCAACCTAAAATAATGCATATTAAATATAATTAGCCCATTCTGAGTTGTAGAAACATCAGTCCACCCATAATATTAAGATGTTCTTTTGCTCAAATGCATTATCCAATGATTTTTGTCATGAAAGCAGACTGAATTCCCTGAAAGGGAAAAAAGTAAAGAAAAGCCAAAATAAAGGCACTTATTAGCACTCCTTGTGCGCAGAACAGGAAAATAAATACCACGTGGCATGCTTGTACACAATGAAAAACCCAGGATGACAAAAAGGCAGCTATGTAACATATTTTACAAGCTCATCAAGTTTTAGGAAGATGAAGAGTGGAGATAACAAGTTAATTTTTTTTTCTCTTTAAATGAAGGCAACATGGGAGAGAAACAAAGTTAAAAACAATTTCTGTCTTAATCTTCTCTGTCCAAATGCTACAACCAATGGCAATTCAGGTAGCAGGAACCAAATACAGGCAGTCCTCAGACTTACAACACAATTGGTTCCTGAAAACCACATCTTAAGTCAAAACGTCGTAACTCAGAACTAATTTTCCCATAGGAACAATGTTATAAATGGGTCATTCGTTCCTTTACAATGCCCAATACAGCTGAGTCCAGCTGGTAAGTCTGTTGTGGTGGAAGGGGAGGGAAAGGATGCGGGGGCAGGCAGATCAATGCCCCCACACTAAAGGAGGGATTGGGGCAGGGGCTGGGGCAACCACTGCCCAGCTGGAGCAGGGGGCATAGGACAAAGCCCCAGCTCATCCAGGGGGCACAGGATGCCGCTCATCAGGAGGCAACACAGCGGCTCCATCCCACACCCACACCCACACCCACCCCTCCCCGGCTGGTGGTGGTAGTGGCACAGGGTGCTGATGGAGGGGGATGGAGGGGATAGCTGGGCAAGCTTCTCCCCCACCCCACTCCTGGGAGGTGGCAACAGTGCAGGTGGGGGGGAGGTTAGGGTTAGCAAGCTCCACCCCCCCCAGACAATTAGCTAGTTTACAACATGGAATCAGTAACAATGTCCCCTGTCACCCTGAGGTGGCAGACCAGAGCACTAAGGCCTAGTATGCAGGAGGGTCTGCTGCTCAGCCTCTGTCATGCTGAGGATTTCTAGACTGTTCTCCCTCACCAGGCACCTCAGGAAAGGGTGGATGGTACTTTATCCTTCCAAGTGAGAATAGGACAAGCACAGCACACAGGTGGATGTAGTCCAACCAAGAAATTCAGCCCTGAGGACAATGGGAACATGAGTTGACCAAACAACAGCCCCATCAGGCATCACAGCCGAATTTCTAAATCTCAATATTTCAGCTTTTAGGCAGTCATTTCAACTGACACGTACCCCATTCCCCGCACACTAAGCAAGGGGGCACCTGTCCATCATCTTAGCACACCTACCCCCCCGGCAAGAATAAAAATCAGTGCCTATGTGTGGTACAATCCTAAATCAAAACTTTTGCCATACAGGACAAAAAGTTATCTCACACAGGAAGCACTGTCATTCTGGGTCCTTTTCCCACCACTCTTCAGTAATCCAGGATTTTTCACTCAAATGTTGTGCAGCCTCCATTTTTATGTAAAATAGTTTGAATCGTAAAAGAGCACACCAAAAAAACCGCCCAAGAGGCTAGTATATATAGATATAAATAGAAAATAATATTTGCTCTTTTAAAAATTAAGCCAGTCTGAAATACAATTAGGAAGAGCTAAGTCACAATTTTTGAAGACATGGGAATGATGATACTAGCCTTTCCCTGAAGAAATGAATAAGTGATTGTTGTTATTATTATGGAGTGTTATCAAATGGTCTATATAGGTTGGGATTTTTATATAGCAGAAAGAAATAATCTCAATGGGCTGGTGATTGGTCTGGTCCTGAAGGTTTCTCATGGCAGGATACTCTCCAGGGAATTTCTCATAGGAACTGTGTGGAAGATGAAAAAAATAAACTTTTATTTTTGAAGGGATTAGACTTTGCTAATAAGAAAACCAGGATTCAGGCACATTCAAGTACCACACTCTTAAAGCTTCAAAATATGAAATACCTTTTCCTATCCCTCCTATTCTCCATTGAGCATTATGATTTAGTAGGGATTACGGAGACCTGGTGGGACTCCTCACATGATTGGAACATAGCCATAGAGGGCTCCATCCTGCACAGAAGGGACTAAGTAGGGAAGAAAGGTGGAGGTTTAGCTCTCTATGTGAGGGAGCAGTACACCTCCTTGGAGGCCAACATCGGCTCCAAAGGCTCCAAAGAAGAGCAGCTCAAAACTCTCTGGGTCAAACTATGGGCAAGCGCAGTGAGAGAGAGCTAACTGTAGGTGTATACTACAGACCACCAAACCAGGGGGAGGAGCTCAATTTGGAGTTCTCTCGAGAACTGGCAGATGCTGCGCACACATGGGGCATGGCCATCATGGGTGACTTCAATTACCCAGACATCTCTTGGGAGGAACACTTGGCTAAGTCAGATAGGTCACATTGCTTTCTGACCTATATTGAAGAACTCTACCTGACTCAGGAAGTGCACAGGCCAACCAGAGGTAACACTTTCCTACATTTGGTCTTGGCCAAAGGAGACAATCTGGTGAGTGACTTGAACACAGAGAGTAGCCTGGGCAACACCGACCTTGAAACCATCACGTTCACTGTCCATTGCAAGGCAGGCAAATGAGCTAGCAGGGTTGAAGTTCTGGACTTCAAAAAAAGGGAATTTCAACAGGCTCAGGGCAATAGTAGGGGAAGCACTGCGGGACCAGGGACCGAAGGTAAAAGGAGTGCATGAAGAGTGGTCATTCCTCAAGGATATGATCCTCAAAGCACAAAAGCCCATTCCCGTGTGGAAAAAGGTAGCAGAAGGGCTGGTAAGTGCTCTTGACTTTATAGAGATATCATAGTCCTCTTGAAAAAGAAGAAAGAAGCATACAAACAATGGAAGCTTGGGACAGTCCCTAAGAAGGACTATACAGCAACTGCCTGCACTTGTAGGGAGCAGATTAGAAAGGCTAAGGCGGTGACTGAATTTAAACTAGCAACAGAAATCAAGGACAATAAGAAGGCTTTCTTTGGGTATATAGGGAACAGGAGGAAAACAAATGGAATCGTGGGGCCATTGCTTAACAACTCAGGACAGCTGGTTACTGACACTAAGAAGAAAACTGAACTCCTGAATGATTACTTTGCTTTGGTATTTCAGCAGACTAAGGGAAAAATCATACTAGATAAGGTTAAGAATGGGTACAGTGGGAATGACTGCCTTCCTATTGTTGATGTTGAGCTGGTGCATGATCAGTTAGAAAAGTTAGACATTTGTAAGTCAACAGGACCAGATGAACTTCATCCGAGAGTGCTGAAGGAGCTGGCCGAAGTCATTGCAGGACCTCTGGCGAAACTCTTCCAAAACTCATGGCGCTCAGGGGAGGGTTACAGGGGTGGGCAGACAGGAACAGGATGCGTTTCAATACGGACAAGTGCAGGGTGCTGCACTTGGGTAGTAGGAACCAGCAGCACACTTATACGATGGGGAGCTCCCTACTTGAGAGCACGGAGGCGGAAAGGGATCTTGGTGTCATTATTGACTCCAAGATGAACATGGGCCGACAATGCGAGGTCATGGTTGGCAGGGCTAACCGGACCTTGTCGTGCATCCACAGGTGCATCTCGAGTAGAGCCAGGGAGGTGATCCTCCCCCTCTATGCGACGCTGGTCAGGCCGCAGCTGGAGTATTGTGTCCAGTTCTGTGCGCCCCATTTCAGGAGGGATGTGGACAACATGGAGAGGGTCCAGAGGAGGGCCACCCGCATGATCCGGGGACAACAGGGCAGACCCTACAGTGAGAGACTGCGGGACCTGAACCTATTCAGCCTCCACAAGAGAAGGCTGAGGGGGGACCTGGTGACCGTCTATAAACTCACTAGGGGGAACCAGAAGGGTTTGGGGGAGACGCTGTTTCCCCTAGCCCCCGCTGGCATAACAAGGAGTAATGGGCACAAGTTGATGGAGAGGAGGTACAGATTGGACATCCGAAAAAACTACTTCACAGTTAGGGCGGCTAGGAGCTGGAACCAACTTCCAAGGGAGGTGGTGCTGGCCCCTACCCTGGGGATCTTTAAGAAGAGGCTGGATACTTACCTGGCTGGACTCATTTGAGTCCCGTTTTTGTTTTTAGGGTGAGTGGTTTTGTTTGTGTTTTTTGGGTTGTTCTCCCGCCCTGGCGGGGGGTCGGGCTAGAAGATCTATTAGGTCCCTTCCGACCCTGAAACTATGAAACTATGAAACTATGAGGTCCCTGAAGACTGGAAGAGGGTCAGTGTTGTGCCCATCTTCAAGAAGGAGAGCAGATAGAACCCAGGCAACTATAGGCCAATTAGCCTAACTTCTATCCCAGGGAAAATCCTGGAAAAATTCATCAAGGACTCTATGTACAATACGCTTGCAAAAGGTAGGATTCTGAATGACAGGCAATATGACTTCATCATGGGCAGATCTTGTCTTACCAATTTCATCTTCTTCTACAACCAGGTAACTCACCACCTGGATAAGAGAGAGGAGGTTGACATTGTATACCTAGATTTCCAAAAGGCCTTTGATCTGGTATCCCATGATGTTCTCACAGGAAGATTGGAGGATGGCAGGCTTAACTACTTGACAGTTAGGTGGGTAGGACCCAGAGAGTTCTAATGAATGGATCTGTGTCATCCTGGTAAGAAGTGGTGTCCCTCAAGGGTCCATGCTTGGTCCAGTGCTTTTCAACATCTTTATCAATGATTTGGATGTGGGGGTGAAGAGCTCACTGGCCAAGTTCACGGACAACACCAAGTTATGGGGGAGTATGGTCACACTTGAAAATAGGCTGCAGATACAGGTGGACCTAGACAAACTAGCAAGTTGGGTGGATCAGAAGCAGATGAAGTTCAACATTGAGAAGTGTAAAGTGCTCCATCTGGGGATGAAAAATCTCCAACATACTTACAGGATCATGGGGTTCCATACTGATTTACACCATGACTGAAAGGGACCTAGGGGTAATAATAGACCATACTATGAACATGAGCTGTCAGTGCAATGCTGTAGCCATCAGGGCAAACAATACTCTGGCATGCATCAACTGATGTATCTCAAAACCAAGGAAGTGATTCTTCTGCATTACTCATGATTGGTGAGACCACAGCTGGAGTACTGCATCCAGTTCTAGCCACCTGAACGTCAACAAGGACATAGAAAAGCTTGAGAGGGTCCATAGAAGAGCCACCCATATGATCAGAGACTTGCCAGGCAACTTGTACGAGGAAAGGCTGAGGGACTTGGGCCTCTTCAGCCTAAAAAAGAGAAGGCTGAGAGGGGACTTGGTAGCAGCTTACCGCTATATCAGGGGAATACATCAAGGGCTTGGCAAACAACTGTTCACCAGGGCACCATTGGGGAAAACCAGGAGTAATGGCCACAAACTCCTGGAAGACCATTTCAGGCTTAACACTAAGAAAAACTTCTTCACACTTAGAGTGTCCAGACTGTGGAATAAACTCCCTCCAGCGGTTGTGCAGTCACCTACCCTGGAAATCTTCAAAAGGAGACTGGACAGTCACCTTGCTAAGGTCACCTGACCCCAGTTGCCTTTCCTGCCTAATGCAGAGGGACTGGACCCGATGATCTTGCAAGGTCCCTTGCAGCCCCTAACAATCTATGAATCTATGAGTGGCAGGGGGGCAGGGGACAAATGAGATAAGCAAAATATTGCTCTTTTCCCTGCCTTTGGCAGTTAATAAGCACTTTATGCCACTGAGGAGAATATACCACCCAGGCAAAGGAGACAATGTGTGTTCCCCCCTAGTTGCCAGATCCACCAAGCTTCCCTGATGCTACTCTTTGTTCCCCCTCTGGAGAGGCCATCACTGGCAGTAGCACTGCCATAGTGTCTACTGCTGTGCTGATGCTTTTTTAACAGCAGGTGGAACATAGCTGTAGCTGACACCATTGCTGCTATCTGAAGGCGTGCTAGAAATTTTTGTTCTGCATGACAGAGTGAGTTTGGGGAAAAACATCCCATGTCATTGAATGACACCTTCTAGACACAGGTGATCGTCTATGAATATTCCTGATCATAATGGGATCCTGCCCCAGGGGTGGCAGTGAAGCCCCTGGAGCACCCTCTCAGCCTTTGTCTCCTTTCACTCCCTTTAGGGTGATAGCATATCCCCGTCTACTTTCTGCCACACCTTGATGTATCTATATTTAGAAGTGGGAAGCTACCCCAGGGGTCCCCAAGCAAGATCCCATTTATGAGCATCATTTTCACTGATCATTGCCTTAAGGGATGATTACATGGCCTCCTCATCTCACCTTGTAGCCATGCCCAAGCCTCACAGCTGTTACCAATCACTCCCTAGTTGTCTCTCTCTGCCTACACTGGGGCACTTTGCCCATCGTGGCTACTCCCAAGTGCGGCTATGGGTCCCTGACCCTGTTCCCACCTCTCCTGAGGCATGGGCCCCTGACCCCTCCCTTCTCTGGCCTGTGGGTCCCTGACACTGTCAGTCTCTGGCTGTGGCCCTCCTCAGCCTTTGGCCTGGGTCCTGGCCTCACTCCTAGGCCAGTTGAGATCTCTAGTGTCCTGGCACTGACAATCTCCAGCTGTGTCCCCTCCTTGACCTTTGGCCCCTACTCCTGGGCCCTGGCCCCACTTCTAGGCCACTTGAGGCCTTTGGGCTCCCCAGGTCCTATTTGGTCTTGCTTGCTATGGGTACCTGGCCGTGGTTGTTGCCCCTCTCCAGCTGTAGCCTTGTAGCCCCTATCCTTTGGGCTCTGACCTCACTCCTAGCCCAGCTGAGACCTCCATTGCCCCTACAGTCTCACCCTAAACCACTGGTCTTCTTTACCCCAACTCTGGTGTTAGTCAGCAGCCTTGCTGCAGCCCAGCTGCTCAGGAGCAATTTCTCCATGGCTCTCAGGGCGAGAGTGTCTGCTCAGCTCTAGCCCTGGTCTTATATCCTCCCTAAGACCAGCCGCTTGCTGGACAGGAGATTGCTTCCTGCTTTCTCAGCAGCCTTTCCTTGTCTTAAAGTAACGAGTGCCCTAAACATCCTGTTACACTGATTTACAAAGCTTTGAAATGGTAAGTGCTAATATTTCCACTCATGGGAATTTTGATCATTTAACTTTCAGGAGGTCATTAAAAGAAACAATGCCATTGCAGCATAGCTTTTATATGCACTAACTTTCATTTGGAAGCTGAAAAGCAACTGTTCTCTGCTGTTATTCATTACCATTTACATCATGCATTTTCAACTATTCTCAGCCATTGTAGGAAGCAAGTGGTGCTGAGACAATGAATATTTATGGCACTGCTAAGTAAAGGATGGCTCTTAATCTATCCACAATTCTTTGCAGAAGAAAATTTTCCCTCTATACAGAACAGTGCGTGTAATTTTTTAAGACCTGAAAGAAAGCAAATGTACCTGTGCAAAGCCATTAAAAGAATTAAATAATCCATAAATAATAGTAAAATGGTGTCATAAAGAAGGCTGAATGTAATTAGAATAGTCGATCATGTGTAGAAAGAGGCCGGCTTGACAGAAATAAAGAAAATCACTATTTATTGAGACTTATCTACAGCATATTTAATACCAGATGTACCAGATGGTTGTTTTTATGGCCCCTTCTAGAATTGCTCTAGTTGCTCCACAGTGGGCCACGATCTCTTAGCCTAACCAGAGTTGGGCCTGGTCAGGACTAAGGGCTGATTACCCCACTTTGGTTCTGTGAGTGGAGGGAACTCTGTTCAGGCTTCATCCTCAGGGGAGAATGAGGAGAGTCAGTGCAGATGAGATATATAAAAAGATAATACTCAACCTTCCTTTTCATGCTTCCCCTTAGAAAATTGATCTGTACAGACAAGGTTCATTTTTATTTCAATAGTCTTAATTTTTTTCTATGTAATATTGACATCTATAGCTTAATGATTGTCATCATGGGCCCCAGAAGTGGTTGTAAAGCAAGGGTGGGCAAAATGTGGCCCGGGGACCAGATGCAGCCCACCAGGCCATTCTATCCAGCCCGCGGAGCCCCTAAAAAATTTAGAAAATTAATATTTATCTGCCCTGGGCTACCTGTCATGCAGCCCTCGATGGCTTGCCAAAACTCAGTCAGCGGCCCTCTGCGCAAAATAATTGCCTGTCCCTGTTGTAAAGTGAAGAAATGGTCCCCAAAATAAATCAACAGAGCACATGGGAACCTTGATGATAACATTAAATATCAATTTCTATTTGGATATATTATTTGTTAAGGACTATCTTCTCAGCCTTAGCTCCCTTATGCTATTTTCCATACAAGGCTCTCAAGACAGAGACTGGAATAGTCTTTGTGCCCAGAAGTTGTTAAAGTAAATAGGCATAAACAATGAAAGGGGAAAGAACTCATGCAATCAGGATTCAGTTGGTGTCTGTGATACAAACTTCCTATGTGACCCTGGGCAAGTTACTTTATTTCCCTATGCCTTTGTTACCAATTTGTAAGATAATAAATGTACAGATTGATAATAATGTACATTTTGTAATACAATCATGCAGTGGCATGGAATGGATTCTGACTGCACTGAAAATACAAAGAGTTAACTTCAGTACTTTACAGATATTGCTGCCTAGCTCTTATACTCCCAGAGTCCTTACAAAAGGCTGAGCCTAGGCCAACAGTTCACCATATAATTACTATCTTATCCTTTATGAAGACATGACTGCTAAAGGGAAATTGATTTCAGATCACACAATCTGATCTTAAAAACCCCAACGTTTTCTAATATTTCAGTCATGGAGTAGGATAATAATATCTACAGATAGTTTTAATACTTGCAGTCAAAAATCACCAAAACTATATTCTTTTTCATTTTGTGGCTGAAATTTTTTAAGCTTTAACTTTTTCAACAAGAAAGTAAACATTTTGGCTGGAAGAAAAACACATTCTAAAAATAATCTCATTTAGGTGAAATCACACTTTTCTGGGAAAAAAAGGAAATACTGATCATCATTACTGGTAGTCTTACTTTACTCTCCTTCTCCTGGATATTTGCATGCTGCACCTATCCAACTGGGATATGAACTTTTCCTAGGAACTCATGAAGTGTATAGAGGCATAACTGACTTTAGTGGGATTATTCATGTGAAGTGGTGCTCAGTATATGTAAGGGTTAAATCCTTGGGCTCATGGTGGTTTACAAACTTCTATACATCCTCTAACACCAAAGCTGTCCAACTCTGAGCTCATCCCATGAGGGGTTAACATGAGGCCCCTGAACTCCCACTTAGCTGCCATTGCCCGCCATTGCTCTGGCTGCAGCAGCAGCTAAGGTCTCAGGACCTACCCTCCCTCCCCCAGTTTCCATTTCCTGTCCCAGGGAGCAGGGCAACCCATGGGGCTGGGTGAGTCATAGCCCAGAGCACCCATTTGCCATGGTCCACCAGGGTAGTCCTTCACCAGGGAGCTGTGAAGTGGGGTGCCAATGTGCAATGCAGCAGGGGTGAGGGGCATCCACATGGTACAGTAGTGGGGTTGCCTGCATGCACACACATGCAATGCAGTTGTGGCGAGGGACAGGTACCTGTGCACACATGCGCATACAACCCCACTGCCTGTTGCTCCTACTAGTGCAGCCCCTGCAGCATGCAGCCCCTGTTGGTATGGCCTAAGGCCACTCAGAGATTGGACAGCTTTGCTCCAAAACTTTGTATCATTAATAAAAATATATAAAATGGAGAAAATAGGTGTACTAGGGGTAAGTCTGATGACTAATATCCCTGTTCCTCCAACATGGATATAATAATGAATGTTTTAACATCATAGTCATGCTGGACTGACTGATAGTTTAAATTAAGATAATATATTACAACAAGCAAGTGATGGGACTAAATTTTTTTTAAAGTAACTAACTGATATGTCATTTCACAGATCATGCATAAAGTTGATATATGTTTCTTCACCCCTCTTGGTCTTCACTCTTACTATCTTGAAAAATAAACAATGAAATCTGAGGAGAGACAAGTGTGTCATATTCCTTTCCTTCACTAACATGCCGGAGCAGGATTTTGTTCATAGATCTGTTATAAAGTCAAATTTGAAATGAAGGTCCAAAGCCTAAGTGGGATGAAATTTACATTAAGGGAAATCAGTATTAACATCATCAGAATCAGTGCAGTTGCTCTGTTATAAAAGCAAACAAATCCTTAAATATAATGACTTCGTAGACAGCACATCTGGGGACAGAACAAATACCTAGAGAGATGATGTATTTACCACCATGCTTACATAGAAGAAACCTTCCCTGACCACAAGATGGCTCTCTTTGTATAGTCTCTTAATAGCTACAGTGACTGCCCTGGCTAGTATATCTTTTTCATCTTAGGATGTTGCTTGTTTTGTAGTATTTGTTCTCTGTTACCTTTTCATTACACACACAAAAAAAACCCAAAGAAAAAAATCACAAAAATCCAAAGTACCTTCCAGTCTGCATGTACTCTGCTAAACACTCCAATGCATTAGGAAGTACTAAGCCATGCCTGCTATGCCATCCTCTTCCTGCTCCCCTCTTCCTCCCATTCCATGTGTCCTGCCAGTTTATTGGATCAGTACAGATAGGAGGCAATGAAATATGTCCTCCTACTTCTCCCCATAAGTATGGTCAGTGGAATAAGCCTTGCACTACCTTAAGCATATTAACTATGAAAGTTTAGTTTCAGAATTCAAAGGTCACACACATGAGTGATGGGGGAAAAGATCCCTTCCCTCTACACCAGAACAGGATGAAATCAGGCCAGGTATAGGATGACAACTTTTCTACTCTTGTAATATATACTTCCTAATTAATAGTCATTCCATTGTTTTCTTAAAGACCTTTGACATTCTTTCTGGAGGTAACTTATCTCTAGGATCTGGATAGGTTACAGGGGTGGGCAAACAGGAACAGGATGTGTTTCAATACGGACAAGTGCAGGGTGCTGCACTTGGGTAGTAGGAACCAGCAGCACACTTATACGATGGGGAAATCCCTACTTGAGAGCACGGAGGCGGAAAGGGATCTTGGTGTCATTACTGACTCCAAGATGAACATGGGCCGACAATGCGAGGTCATGGTTGGCAGGGCTAACCGGACCTTGTCGTGCATCCACAGGTGCATCTCGAGTAGAGCCAGGGAGGTGATCCTCCCCCTCTGTGCGACGCTGGTCAGGCCGCAGCTGGAGTATTGTGTCCAGTTCTGTGCGCCCCATTTCAGGAGGGATGTGGACAACATGGAGAGGGTCCAGAGGAGGGCCACCCGCATGATCCGGGGACAACAGGGCAGACCCTACAGTGAGAGACTGCGGGACCTGAACCTATTCAGCCTCCACAAGAGAAGGCTGAGGGGGGACCTGGTGACCGTCTATAAACTCACTAGGGGGAACCAGAAGGGTTTGGGGGAGACGCTGTTTCCCCTAGCCCCCGCTGGCATAACAAGGAGTAATGGGCACAAGTTGATGGAGAGGAGGTACAGATTGGACATCCGAAAAAACTACTTCACAGTTAGGGCGGCTAGGAGCTGGAACCAACTTCCAAGGGAGGTGGTGCTGGCCCCTACCCTGGGGATCTTTAAGAAGAGGCTGGATACCTACCTGGCTGGACTCATTTGAGTCCCGTTTTTTGTTTAGGGTTCTTTTGTTGTTCTCCCGCCCTGGCGGGGGGTCGGGCTAGAAGATCTATTAGGTCCCTTCCGACCCTAAAACTATGAAACTATGAAACTATGAATCTATCATGTTTAATTTCCTGCTCATTCTTCCTAACAGCCTTCCCTAATTTACCTGTGCAGAATCACATATGGCAATACTGAGCAGGGAAACTGGGGTACATCTGATTATCATACCAAATAACACAGCTATTGCCTGTCTTCTCCACAATAATGGTTTTCAGTTTGTGACAGGTCATTTGAATGCCTAGTAAAACTTTTTTTTTCCTTTTTGTAAAAGTAAATGTAGCAATCTTGAGTTCAATCCTCCTCAGCCAAAGTCAGTTTGAATTTTACCACTTGTCTCATAGGAAAATGGCTGGACCTACTGAAAGGTATTATATATATGAGACCAGAGACCAGGGACCCAGGACCCAAATGTTGCCCTGCTATAGCTCATTTATGCTGCTCTGCCAGCTCAAAGGGGCCAGGAACCCAGGAGATCAGGGCAAATTGGAATACCATATTACTGATATATCTTCAGGTGCTATGCATGCTAGAATATGAGTCACATACTTAAAGCATATAGAGGATAAGCATGGCTGAGATACAAACTTAGCTTGAACATCTGAGAGCTCCAGTTGTTTTTAGCTGAGGGTACAATCCAACCAGCTCAGGTATCTAGAAAAAGGGAGCTGCATAATAAATCTTGTTGCTTTTCCTTGAGACTGCACCAGACCAAACCCAAGAATGAGGCCCTGATTTTGTATTTCTGTGTTTTAGTCTCAGCCTTATACTTCACCCCTTCACTTTTTGCCTCATGTTTTTCTTGTGCAAGAAGAACTAGAAGATATATTAAAGGGTTACTGGAATGCAAAAATGCTCATGTTATACATTAGTAAAACACAGGTATTTGATTCCACATTGTAAAGGCTTTGGATAAGTAAGTAATAACAATGGGACCATTTCATGATAATTAATTTGGATCCTGATTTCAGTGGAGTGTGTACCTGTTTCCTAAGGGAACAGGATCAATACCTCTAACTTTACATATGTCAATAAAAAACTCATATTAACTTATGGCCCAAAATTTCCCCCAAAACTTATTTCATTTGCCCTTATGGTGCTATGACAAAAAGCAAAAAAGAAACACTTATAAATAAAAATAATTTAAATGATATTCAATGACTTGAAAATGAAATCATATTCAACCGTTTTAACACATTTGGTCATTGTTAGTTTTGCACTCTCAAGTAGAATGTACTTTCTTTTTCGGGCTCTATTTTTCTAAATGCAGAAAAAATGTGACTCTTTCTAGTCTTTTTAGATGCTAATGTGTGTAGCAAGGGACTCTAAGCTTCATGTGAAGATCATGATGGGGCCAATATATGGATAAACAGAGCCAAGTTCTGCAGCATGAATCTGCCAAATAACACCCAACCTTGAATGTTTACAGATTAAAATACAGGTTTCAGACCAATAAGTCACCTACCCTGAGCTTCATTTAATAGGTTTATAAGTTCCATCTGTGTTCTTGATTTTTGGGCATAGCATACTATCATCTGGATGTAATGAAAGGCTTATTCTCCAGTTACTAGAAAGGGCCAACTAATGAATAGTGTTATACCAATTAAACTCCCTTGAGCAGTTCCAGGAAATTTGGTTGAAGTGTTCAAAATTATAAAAGGTACAGGGGGAAAAAATAAATAAATCTTCAGTCCATAATCATCATCCAGACATGTAATTTGAGTATGAAAGAAAGACATTTGATGCAACTAAAGAACATTCTATTTTGGACCAATAAAAAGGAAAATATATTTGCATACAGTTAAACTGACATAGAATATCATAGCTAAATACTGCAAGTTATATTAAACTAAAATTTATTCTAAAGCATATTGAGTAATCTCATGGCCACTAAAAATACTTGTAGCTACTGAAGCTAAGTCAGTAATTCAGAAACAGATTTCATAGCTCAGAGTGTAAAGTGCTGAGCACAAGAGAAAGGATGTTATTATCCTCTCTGTCTGTAATACTATAGGAGTTCACTTTTTTTAAAGTATGAAAAAGTGAAGTTGTCAGAGCATGCACAACTTTGACAATGCTTTGGCAATAACTCACATTCCTAACCTTTTTTAAGAAATGTGGGTAACTAAGGAAATTCAGGCTTGGTCCCAATGATGTACAAAGGGAGGTAAGTTAGTCATGGTAGTCTGAAATCAGACAGAAGGCAGGGTAGATTATCACCTTATAGCCTAGCTGAATTTGAGATATATAATAATAAGCTTCCATAAGCTCATGACAGCTTATGCTATACATCTCTGATTTAGTTAGTTTATGCATGCTTCTACACATCGCCCTATGGCAACATAGTGACATGCTACATCGCCGTACAGCGCACTACAGTGACGTAGCAATCATGTGGGTCTATATGTGATCACCAGCTATCTCATCATAGCAGTGCACTCCACAGTTAAGCAGACCTTTATGGCAACATAGCAGCAAAATCTACCCATGTGCTATGCACATGGTGCAGTAACCACCCATACTGCGCCATAGCAACATCGCCGTACAGCGAGCTCTGTATGGTACAAATCTACCTTGCTGTCTGTACATGGAGTTGACATGATGGACCACTCCAGTTCCCACTGCCAGCTATTGGCTTCCACTACTCCCAGTAAAGGATTCCCAATAGAAAGGTATAAATATTTCCTGAGGAAATCTGGAACTAGAGTCAATTCACCGGAGAATTTAGCCCAGGGGAATTTAGCTCTGGGAAATTTCTGAAGTTCATGAAAGTGAATTTTAATTAAGCTGGGCTATGCGCAAGCAAATCTCATATTATTTAGATCAGCAGCTGGTGAATTGTGTTGGTTTACCTGAGCTTGAATTTTGAAGCCTAGGGTTCATCTGAACACAAATCACAGGCCTGCAAATTCACTGAAACTAAAAGCAAATGGAAATACTGCAGCTTCTGCACATAATACAACACTTAATTCACTTGACCTAATGTTCAGGTTAAGGTTTTTGAGAAGCCTTCCCTATTTGATTATACAGAATATCTGGGGGACTGCCACAATGCAATAACACACTGAGTCTCCTCTGCTTTCAGAATATCCTGTTTCCCATTCACTTCCAGCTCCCCTTGCTTAAGGTCACTTTTTGCATGGAGCCATTTTAGAGTACCTCCTTTCCAATTCTGTCTCTCTGCCTTCTGTGTTCATTATATTTATCAGGGTTATACTAATCTTTCAAGAGACCTGGACTGCTTTAAAATATTTATCTAAAAATAAGTAATACATTAAAATAAATGGAGGCACCGGGTTGCAGTGACATAAGATGTAATATCAGTTTCATAGCCATAAAATTATACTAAGACAAAGAAAAACAGGGCCAGACTCTGAATACATATAAAATGCCATAGCTCCATGAAATGCAATGGAGCAAACCCAG
This sequence comes from Alligator sinensis, assembly GCF_000455745.1. Lineage (NCBI taxonomy): Eukaryota > Metazoa > Chordata > Crocodylia > Alligatoridae > Alligator > Alligator sinensis. The sequence goes on along the minus strand of NW_005841999.1, from coordinate 782,383 downwards.
TTTATATCATCTAAGGATCTGACCTTTTATTTGGTGTTTTATCTGGAGATTAAGTATTAGTATTTGGCAGTGCCAACCAGAAAATTGGTTTCACAGTAGGAGAAAGCAGAATTATAAGCAGCAAAAAGTATTGAGTAACAAAGCAATAACATTCTTTACTAATGTACTGAGAAGCTGGAACTGACTGGGGAGGTAAGGCAGCTATATCATGCAGGATAACTGAACAGTTGATGCCTGGCAGAAAAAATCATGCTAAATGAAGAAATGCACATAGCCATAAACACAGCACTTACATGTCCAAGAGTTATCATGAACATGTTACTGTTTACTGGTTTGGTCAATTCACTTTATGACTTAGCTGGAAATTTGGCTTGACGAGTAAAAAGTGTCTGACAGCTATACTACATTTAGCTCAGTTTTAGATATTAAAAAAAGCTTAGCTCACTAATGCACCCAATGAAGCTGTCACTTATACAGGTCATCAGGAAACATGTATCCCAATGCACCCAATATTCTCTTGAAACATCTGGTTACATTTCCAAGTTCTGTTCCAGCCAGGTGATTTGTAAAATGATATTATCTTAATACAAATCTTTGATTCTGCTAAAAAACTTAAACTACTTCAAAGCATTATAGTTTTAAAAGTGTAATAGTCCTGAATTAATGACTCCACAGTTCCTTGAGTATCATTGCCAAAATGGTGTCATCTTCTTCACTGAAATAATATAATGAAATAAGAATTCACATCATTCAGTGAACACCATCAGTTGACATGCAAACTGTCTCATAATTTTATCTCTGTGAACTGTCCACAGCATGTCAACAGTCATGTGGTAAAGAAGTGAGGTTAGTGAATTCTAAGCATTAGCATCCCTCCCCCAAAAATAGATTTCCTCCAGAATATATTTCAAGATATGATAGTTGTACAGCAAGTCAGCATCATATTTTTGTCAATATAACACTATTGACACTGAAATGCTAATTTAAAAAAACAAACAGTATGCAATAAGGAAAGTTTAAGGCACTGACTAGAACTGCTCAGGACTTTTCCAACTGCTTCAGTTTTGAACTATAAAGACAAGTGATGCAATTAAATCATATCATGCCATCTAGTCTAGTATTCAAAAAGGTACTATTGTTGAGGAATACATATTCTCCATAAAATTTGGTGATATATTATCCATTTTCAAAGAATAACTACTTTTTATAAAAGTCTATTAAACATAGATATACTAGGGAGCAAGAAGCTTTCTTAAAATGTTTGCTTATACAACACATGCTTTAGAGGTGAATAGCGATTTCCTGACCAATAGAATGGCTAGGGCAAGAGACGGAGAAATGTTCTTTGTGAGTAGACATGTGATTCAAGAAGAAAGCAAGGCCTGACCAAGTAAAATTGCCTGAGTCTGTTAAGCAGAAGGCAGGTCAGGGTGGCATCTTAGTCCACTGACAGATGTTCAGTTAAAGGCACAATGGGATCTGATCCTAAATCCCAACAATCACGCCTCCTGCTATGCCACATGTACAAGATAAGAGGCAAAATTTGGGGATCCCAATTACACCCTATTGATGGGCTGACTGCCCAGGATCAGGATCCCCAGCTCCCCCTGCACCAGCCAGTAGCAAGCTAAGTGCCTGGTCCTCCTGTGGCTCAGAGTGTTGAATGAAAGATCAACGCATGGGTTCAGCAACCACAATCTTTACTGAGTGACACACACAGATCTAGTAGGTAAAAGCAATGCTTTATCTAAAACCATTCATAGTCACACACATAAACACAGGCCAATCCACTGGTGCTCAGGTTCCGCTAGTTTAGGCAGACTTTGCTGCAGTGCCCCTGACAACCCGCTTAGCCAGTCACCTTGTTGCTGTTGAGCTGACTCTAGTCACATACCTCATGGCTTAGATATGCAGATGGATGGATGGTAAGGAGGTACTTTGATTTACAACATCCTGAGACAGGGGAGACAAGGTGTCTGCTTGCTCCTTGTCTTCTTGTAGATGGTTTGTTTGTTCTTCTCAAGGCTGCTTTCTCAGTAGACTGGGTATGCTTGGTACCATATTCATTCACTCACTCATGCATTCATCTAAAATTCATTTTTAATAATATTCTCAACAAGAGCACCAGTCAGCTGACTGACATTCTCAGCTGTGGGAGCACACCAGAGCCTTGAAGGATTAATCGCCTTTTAGGTGCAACATTTGCCAGGCACCTTAGAGATTAACTGGCTCAGAAAGCCATAAGTTTTTGAGGAGGCAGACTGCTTGATTAAGTAGGGTGTTACCTTTGAAAGTTTATGCTCCTCTGAACCAGTTAGTTTTTAAGGTGTCACCTCCCCCTGCCTTCTGCTGAACTTCAGATTACTGTGGTTAATTACCTCTCAGAGTCTAACTGAAAGTCATAACCCTCAGGTTTGGTTCAGGGAACATCCAGGGACCCTGCAATTTCCCTCTGTATATCAGAATAGGAAAATTAATAACCACTGTGTGAAAATTGTCAGCTAATGCTAACACTTCATGGCAGTTGTTGTATTTGTAATGTCTTTTAGCAATTTCTAGATTAAGTAAAGTCTTCATATTTCAAAGGAAATATGACTGTGCAACAGGCTGGTTTCTCCTCACATGGCAGTGTAAAAATCAGTCTCTTCTACTGAACTGAATGGAGTTCCCTCTGATTTAAAACTGGTGCACACGAGTGGAGAAATGTGCCCTAAATAAGGCAAAAGAATTGTAACCCAGGTGTACTGGAGTGTGTACCCACCCTTTCCAATATAAGGTATGGTCAGCAGGGCATACCTGCTGGAAATGGAAACTGCAGCTTGCTCACAGCTTCCCCTTCTCCGGTGCTCTATAGAGGAAGACAAAAAACACAACATCTTAACTATATACATGGTTTATTCAAATGCAGATAAAAGGGGAAGTGATAGAATAAACTGGATGGGTGATAAAGATGAATATTTACATCTAATACATTCAAGTCAACAAATAACAGAACAGCAGTCCCCAAGACCCACCAGAGAAACCTCGCCCATGGATCCTCAGAGGGTAAGTATGTCGCAGCAATTGATGGGTAAGCACCCCCAAAATGTGAAGCACAATAAACAGTTAATAAACTTTCCAGAATAGGAAACACAACAAGCAATTAATAAACACTCCAAAATATAAGATGCAGCAAACAATTAATAAACACTCCAAAATATAAAGCGTGGTAATCCCAAATACTCCCCTCCTGTAAAGGAGTCTTCCTCTCTCTAGCCTAAACCCTCTCTGATAGGGCTATCCACTGTGTCCCTCCCCAGTGGGAACCCCCTTGCCCAAGAACTCACGTTTCCTGGTGAGTAGGGGTCCAGCAAGTGTTCCCGGGGCTTCGTCCCCAGCTAGGCAAGCAGTTTCTGCAGTGCTCAGTCTCGGTCCCGGTGTGGGGTACATGGCTCGTTCACACACCCAGATGGCTTGGCCTTCTTAGCAGGTTGTGGACCTGGGCTGCCTTGTGCATGCCCTGGGCCAGGGCTCCAGTACAGGCCTTTTGCTCTACGGAGCCTGTGCTGCCCTCAGGCCCTCGCACCCGACAGTGGAGAATAGGGCCCAAGCCCTCTCCAAAGGCCCTCAGCCTGACAATGACTCACTGTGCAGCGGCATCTGCACCAGTCCCGGCCTCATGCCAAGGGTGGAGACCCGAGCCGCCTTGAGCATCTCCCAGGGTCCTGGTCCCTCTCGGACTCTCCGTATAGTGACACCTGCACTGTCCAGCCTTGTGCCGGGTTGGAGACCTGAGCTGCCTTGAGCGGCTTCCAAGGTCCCAGTCCCTCACAGACCCTCTGTGCAGCAACACCTGCACCGGCTCACCATGCTCTCTCACAACGAAGGGTTGGGGACACGGCTGCCTGCTGCTCCCATTTGACAGCAGAGTCTTCAGGTTCTTCAGGACAACTGGAAATGCCCCCCTGGGTAGCTCTACCCCAGCTCTTCCTCAGCTCCAGCTTCTTCTTTCTTCTCCATCTGCCCTCATCTCTCTTGCATGACATACATGCAGCTTCTTATAAACACTTTTGGGGCTCTGCCCCAAGACTGAAGACTGGCCAGTCAGGGGGAGGTGGAGCACAGTCTTTAATTAGGTCGTCTCCTCACCTCACCCTGATGTAGGGGCAGGGTGGACTCCTCCCAAGGCTCCTCCCCTGTTGGTCTCTGGTGGGTTTGCCCCACCAATCGCTTTGGCCATTCTCTAAGCCCAAGGAACTGGGCGAAGATAGGCAAGCCCACCACAGAATGAAGAATGTTCCATATGGAAACCCTACAGTTATGCTGAGAGACAGAGTAGGAGAACAGAGGGGTGTGGTGCACAGCTGTGCGGGGGAGGGTGCTGTGGTGTAGCACAGGCAGCAGCCACGGTGAGGGGAGCACCCACTGGCTGTGGCTACATGGCATGGGGAGTGGCCCTGGGGTGTGGCACAGGGTTTGTGGGGGGCGTGGTATGTGACTGTGGGGCATGGCACAGGGACTGGCCACAGCACAGGGGGTGCCTGCTGGCTGCACCCGTGAGGCATGGGGAGCAGCCTCGGGGTGTGTTGCGGGGCATGTGGTGGGGCATCACATGGCTGCATGGTGGGGTGGTGCATGGCTGCAGGTCATAGCACAGGCAGCAACCCCAGGATATGGTGCTGGGTGCATGGGGGGGCTTTGATGCAAAGGCACATGTGGTGGGGGCTGGCATGTGGCTGTGAGGCATGGCACGGGGAGCAGCCACGGCATGGGAAGAACCCACTGGCTGTGGCTGCATGGCATGGGGAATGGCCCTGGGGTATGGCATGGGACACACAGGGGGACATGGTGCATGGCTGCATGGGTGGGGTGGCACACACCCACAGGGTGCATGGAGGGTGGGGGGTTCGCAACTGTAAGGCATAGCATGGGGAGTAACCATGGCATAGGGAGCACCTGTTGTGCACCCATGTGGCATGGGAAGCAGCCCCAGGGTGTGGTGTGGGGTACACAGGGGGGCGTGTTACACGGCTGCATGGGAGGGTGGTGCACAGCTGTGCGGTGTGGCACGGGCAGCAGCCCCAGGGTGTGGCACTGGGTGTGCAGAGGGGCTTGGGGCAAAGGCATGCATGGAGGGCATGGCGTGGGGTGCTGGCCAGCTGCTACTGCACAGTGTAAAGTGCAACCCTGCAGTGTGGCACAGGGCACACTGGGCGTGTAGCACCTGGGTGAGGGGGGGCATGGTGCGGTGCCACAGGGTATTTCATGGGTAGCAGGCGTGGAGGGTGCACCCTGTCCCACATGCTACAACTGGTGGGCACTGCCCATGCCCACTTCCCTTCCGGCGCCCTGTGGCTGCGTGCCCTATGGCTGCTACCTGTGTGGGTGGGCGTGGCTTACAACGACCCAGAGAGTGGGAATGAGAAGGGGTGCACTCTGCCCCACCTTGTGGCCATGTGGTTCAGCCGGCAGGCACTGCCTGCGCACCTCGGGGCTCCCTGCTGCCGCGTGGCACACACCCTTGCAGCCTGCAGCTGGCGGCACTCCCCGTGTGGGGGGGGCATGGCTTGCAGCCACAGGGTGCCACACAGGGAGCACCCAGGAAGGCACACCCCACCCTGCTGCCATGTGCTCCATCTGGCAGGCGCTGCCTGCCCCACCCTGCCCTAGCCGAACCCTGCAGGCACAGACTATGCCGAACCCCTGCAGGCACAGACCCCCCCACGTGCCACATGCCATGGTCCCCACAGAGCCAGGCACACCACACCACAGCCCAGGGCCACTTCCCCTACTCCACCACACAGCAGGGACTGCACTCTGGCCCCAACTGCCCCCGACCCCACCTCTGCCTCTCTGTCTGTCTCTCCATCAGTAAGGCTTTGGACTGCACATGCTCAGCTGGCCAAAAGCATTATGGACAGACAGACACATAGCCGGAAGTGGTAAGGCTTTTATTATATTAGAATTTCCAAAACTATAGGACAATTCTAGTAACTCTTCTACAACTATGTAACTTTTCTCATAAAATTAGCTCTTTGGCACTCCTCAAAACTGTAAGGTTTGCAGGGTCAGGTTCTGCAAAACAGTTCTATGGGAGTGCCCATTAGAAATGATTTATGCTGTTATTCCCACACCCCTTTACTGGAAATAAAAATCAGTAGGAAAAATTATCCATAGCGTTCTGTTCTTAAAATATGGTGGTGCCATGGTTAGGTCAGTGACAAACAAGAGCAAGTTGTACTCACATCTCACCGTTCACAACAGTCCCACATGCACTGTATATAAGGTCCCTGACAAATGTTAAAAAGAACATGCAATGAACACGCAGGTGTCTCTCCAGATTTTCTCCCACTGGCTTGTATGGGCTCTGGCCCTCTTGGCTTGGCCTACTGGTTACTCTAGCTGTGGACTCCTAAGCTGGGGCCCACTTGCACTGGCCTGGCTCCTCAGTCCCAACCTTGTCCTGCACTTGTGTGCTCTGGACCGCAAACAAGCTACTCGCTGCTTCAGCCCTCTGGTCCCTCACCAGTGGCCTGACTGCCTGATGCTGAGGGCTGTACCAGGCACCCCCTGTAGCTGCCACACCTCCCCCATAGCCACAATCTGGTCCTCAGGTCTCAAGCTGAAAATGTAACATAAACACAAGCTGCTTCAGAATAAAAGGTCCCTCACTCAGGCCATACCTCCTTTGGGGCGCTCTCAACCCAGTTCCCCTGGGTGGCTTGGGTGCCTACCTGGTTTGTCTCCAGCAGCTCTTCTCTCCTAGGAGCAAGTGGGGGGCAGACTACCTGCCTGGGCCTCTGGCACTAGGCTAACGTGCCCCCAAAGCCCTACCCCTTCCTGCCACATGGCTCCCCAGTCCCCAGCCACACAGCGGGGTTTCTATTTGGGCATGATGATTGCCAGTCTCCTCTCCTCCACTGCAGCAACTAGCTGCTTGCTGCAGCAGCCAGCTGCTCTCCCCTCTCAAAGTGGCAGGGGCCTTGGCCCTCGCTACAGAGTCCCATCATGTGACTGGAGCTCCTAACCTGGGGGGTACAGCAAGCCCTCCTGAAGCTGAAAGCTCCAATCAGCCGATGGGGCTCCCAACCATGGGACTGCACAGTGGTGTGCCTTGGCTGGGAGCTCCGACCAGCTGATGGGGCTCCCAGCCACAGGCGAGCATGGTGACGAGGCTCCCAGTCACAGGGATGCACCAGGGGTGTGATCCAGGCTGGGAGCGCTAGCCTCTAATTCAGGTAAAGGCATGATAGGAAGGTATTAGGTGTGATCAGAATGCATGGTACGCCAGCTAAACCTAGGCTGGCAGAGATGTGCTTGGAGACCGTGGCACCTTAGGGTAGCCTTTCAGTGGCCATTTAACTACTCAACTACCCTAGGAAACACAAAGCAAAAAAAGCTAACCTTTCTATCCTTCTACTCTGCTCCACCAAGTGTAAGCTCAGTGCAACTAAGGAGTTGAACCCAAATTTCAAGATAATTCAGTTCTGTCTCTTAAAAGGACTCTCAAAACCACTAAACATGCTAAATCACCTCATTTGGACATTGAGGCCATTATTTCCAAGCTAAAAAGCTTGAAAATTCATACATTACAGCAAGAACAGCAGTGGGCATTACTGGCAGTACTGTGCCTAGTGACGGCCCAATTTTGTCTGCATCTGTTTTGATGCTAGCAGGCAATAAGAATGGGTCATGCACTTCCCAGAAAGGATAATGTGACCTGAAGACTATTACTGGCATGAAATTCAAGAAGGAAAGAACTCCGTATGGCTTTCAGAGTCCAAGGTAAGTTGGCCAACCTAGCCATTACAAACAAAAAATCTTTTTTCTTTAAACTGAACATGTCTTCCGCAATCCCTGACACCCCAAAACACAGAACAGTATCACAACTTTTTGGTCACATTCCACAGTGACTCCACTTTTGTATAGGTCAAAGATAGAAACAGAGAAAAAACCTGCTTACAGTATTTCAGAGATATTCTCTAAATTGTGATAAATGTCCCTGTTCTCTCTTTCCAGACTCTCCCTTGCAGGTTGAACACTAATCCAGTTAGCTCATCTCACCAGCAGACAATGATTAGATAAAAGGCATACAGTTTTAGCCAGTCTGTTTGTACATTTTGAAAAGATACTTTGGCAATTCACTTTCCTGACCACTCTGCAGAAGCCAAGACTACAATATGAACTACAGTCTCATTTCCTGCATTCCCACCCATCAAAACTGGCTTCAGTAAGATGTTCCAAATCTATTTCCTTTCCACTGGTTGACAGCAGGCCTGTGACAACCAAGTATCTCTGCACGTTGCTGCTCAGTTTAGATTACCAGAAGAGAGAGAATAGCACACCTGTTAATAGTCACTTTTCCAAGCACAGATTAATTAACGGTGATCTGTGAAAAAGGCAAGACAACCATTTATGATCTGAGCACTCCACATTCTCTTGGCTTCCTTCTAGATGTTTCAGGATCAGTTTTGCCATATCCTCTGTAGAAATTCTGTGCCTTTACTGCTAACTGATGTGAAGCGGTAAGAGTTTGAACTTTTAGAAAGTGTAAACAACCATACATAGTTCTAATGCATGTGAATGAACAAGCATTTTACAGAATTCACAGCTCTATCTATATTTGAGTGCAACAGCATGATGTCTTCTCTGATCTCAGAATGATGTCCTTCTCCCTTCAAGTTCCCAGGATGCTAGAGCTTCTTTAAAACATTTTCCAACAATCTTTGACTATAGACAAGACTGAATTTATTCCTTCCAGTAACTTCATGTTCAGCAAGGGCTGATGAATATGGTAGGAAGTTTTCCAAAGCTTTCAACCTGAACCAGACGTAATGGAATTACAGATCATTAGTCATAAGCAAGTGAAAACTAGGATTGTAACGGAAAGTGCTAGTACATTTTAATAGAACTGTGATTATAGCCCTTCCTAGAATTTTTCCTGCTGTCTCTGCTAGACTCCAGTTTTCACAGTAAAGTGTACAAGGACACATTAAGTTAGGTGTGATGCAAAGCTACTTTTTAACCTTCCTTGCCATAGACAGATCTAGGATCCCCTTCCCCTTCCTGCTCAGTGACCCCCTCCCATTCCCATTCCCCCATTTGTCTTCTCAACTTATGCCACTTGGTACTGGGATGAATGACCCACCCATCACTGCCACTGCCCCCAACTGACACAGGCACAGGAGAGCCGCAGAGCTGTTCTTTCCCTGCTCCAGCTGGGCCTAGAGAGAGCAGCTGTGCAGGGAACAGGGCCCGGCTGGAAATGGCATCAACAGTGGGCAGTTTCACCCTCCTTGCACGTGCTTCTGGGGCTGGTGCAAAAAGCTTGAGGAGACAAGGCAGGAAAGCCACAGCCACTACCACTGTCCCCAGCTGAGCCTGGCTTCCCATACAGCCACCCCCACCCCCCCATAGTCTTGGTTGAAATAGGGCAGGGGTTAACTCTGGGGCAACCCTGCCCCCGGGTCAGCTAGGGACAGTAGAAGCATCAGGTGGGTCTCCCCTTCCTGTGCCAAGAGCCATAAATAGAGAAGGAAGGGGTGTTGGAGATGGGAGAGGAGAGGAGGGGATATGCTGAGATGACGCCAGGATGCTTACTTGCTAGAGGACATTTAAAAAGTCCTTGGCTGCTGCTCCTGTAGTTTGATCCAGGCTCTGCAGGGGACCCAGGTGTCCAGAACTAGAGCTACCAAGCTACTCTATGGAAAGCAGGGTACAGCCACTGATCCACTCCTGTTACTTGCCATTCTCTCATTGAGATATATTATTTCCTGTGCTGAGAAACAAAACACACTTTGAATATCTAATGGCCTAACATATGCCACTGCTTTTTCACTTTCAGACCTGTTTATTGAGTGATTTAGCAACATCTTTTAAAAAGAAGAGGCTAGCAAGCAAAAGTTTGTGTGTCACCATTTGGATAAATCTAAGTGCAGTATTATGTAGGGGTGTATCCTGGCTCATTCCTTGTACTTTTAAATAGCATATTACACCTTTTTTTTTTTCATCTGAACAGATGCTCAGGACCTAGCAAATATTCTAGCTTGACTGAAATTGCAAGTTTCAACCCAACCACATGATTAAAGCAGGTGTCTTCTCTTTCTGTTTCTCCTGACTGTTTCTGGACTGATGGCTCACAAACCAGGATGCTTATGAGATCCCTATTTAATTACTATCTCAGATAGACAAACTGTCTACTATAAATGTGTTGTTGCAGTTGCTAAATCTTTCAGACCTGTGTAATGCTTTCAGTGCTTCTATCATTGCTTTTATTTATCATACTTCTTAATTTCAAAGGACATTTTTACCAAAGGCAAAATATATTAAAAGATTCAATATAATTTCCTCAATGAATTCATTTGTATTTTAGTACAGACAAATTAAGGACCTATCATTTCATTCTGTAATAGCACAGCTGAATTCTAGACCTCATAATCTTAATACTTCTGTACAAGGTTTTCCACCAGAATCTAAATCAGCAAAGCGTGTGTGTTTGGAGGGGAGTATAGTTTCTGTGGCCATGTGTGTTTGTATATACAGCCATGTAGGAATACGCATGTGTGCATGGGCTGTTATGTATTTGCCAAAAAAGAGGCGTTAAAGAGATGATTTTTGGATAGTATTGGATAGCTTTATTAAATGCTAGTCCTTATTTTCTTGTATAGTGTCAGATTTTATAATCGTTTATATATCAACCCTATGAAACGGAGTACATAAGAGGCACACAAGGCTGAAATGTTACCAGATTTGCCTGTCACTTTGGGGTGCACTCATTTATTAGGGGTACCTTTCTAGGGTCTCTGTAATTCTATCAATGTGCTGCTTGTGTTACTTGTGATTCTGTATGGAGCTGTACCTCTCCCTTCTGCAAGTCCTCACCCCAATGGAGCTATCTTGCAAGACTCAGGTTCAGTGGGGCTGGGTTCCTCCAACCACCGAATCAGTCAAACACATGCATGCACATACACACACAGATTAACAGGACATGCCTAAGCCAGGCAGGGTTATTTAGCATTGACAGACTAACACCCTCATATACCTTGAACTCAGTTCATCAGGGCAATAATAAAATGCAGTCAGACACAAGCACATAGGTTAACAGAGTGCATCTGAATCAGGCCAGACTATTCAGCATTGACAGGCTGGCACCCTCATGTGCCTTGAACTCAGTTCATCTCTTTTTTCCAGGACAATAAATGCAGTTAGACACACATACACACACACTAACAGAGTATGTCTGAGCAGGCTGGGTCTGATCAATACTTTCAGCTGATATCTTCATGTGCCTCAAGACTCAGCATGTCCCAATTTCTTGTCACAATGGTCCTAGTAGTAACCCCCTTGATGAGCAGACCCCACTGTAGTTTTGGGCATTACAGGGATCTTTGGCTTAGGTAAAAGAAGTGTTGCTGCACAGCAAATGGGGAGGTCAAGGGGAAGGAAGAGTAAGTGAGGTTCAGAAAGAGAGTATAGCAACCAGCATGACCATAAAAGTTATTTATTGCTAGGTATATGAACTTATGATGATACCAGTAGTAACAGACATACAAGAGAGATAAATAAAACAGTTACAATATTGCAAAGTTTCAGTTAGGTATTTGGGGAAGCCTAGCTCAAATTTGATTAGCAAACATCAGGTTTAGAAAGCTGTGCCTGGAGTAAGAGAATAAAAGTCAGACTCCTGGAGTCAGAGAGAGAGAGTGTTTGGGTCTCACCACTCAGCGAAGCTTGAACCAGTCAAGGCTCCCAGGTGTTTGTTGGAGCTTGCAGACAGGCAGTCTTCAGCATGATTGATGAAGGGATTCCAGGCAGAAAAAGGAGTGGAACTGGTGCAGCCTTTGGATCCAAGCACCAGGACAGAAACTTGAGCTTGGGTCGGGGTTTTGTAGAGAACGAACAATGGCTCAAGGGAGAACACTAGGATTGTTTATGGGTAAACGATGGCTCATCTGCTGGATAATAGGAACTGATCACTCCTGGCTATGGGCAGCATTACTCTGGGGGAGCTCACAGTACAGACAGGCAGATTCAGTGTTTTGGGTACCAATAAAGGACTCGTGACTAGAATTGGTCTGATAAATGCTGAGCTGCATGTGTGCAGACCTAGGTTGATTAGCATTTGGAGCAGTGCTCCCCTGCTTCTCTGGTCCCAGAATTCAGTGCAGTCCTTGCCTTGGAATCTCTGTTCTTCATCCTGAATGCTAATGAAGGTGCATCTCCCATATAAATGAGTTGTCACCCAGTTTCCATCTCCGATGTCAGGGGACTTGCTACACTCCCACCAACCTTGTCTGGGGTGATTTAGATGCGTCTCCCACTGCATCTTCATTGTCTTTTATAAGTGTTTCCTCCAATCAGTTCTTGTTTGGGAGGTGGGGGGGGGGGGGGGCGCTTTTGGTTTGTGAGTCAGACAGGTTGCATCCTGTGCCAGGGTTCCCGAAGAACACAGACCTGACAGGTAACAGACAACTAAAAGGGTTTAAATACGTCCCCTCCCCCCACACCACTGGAAGGGAAGACAGCTCATCCCATGCTGGAAGACTCCTAATAGGCATGAAACTTAAATTGATTAAAGCCTCCTAAAAGGAGATCAATCTGACAGGAGAAGACATGGGATGTAATTGGTGGTATTTGGGACAAGGCTTTGGTTTCTGTGAGAACCAGGTAAACCTTCAGCCAAAGACAATGTTCTTTTGTGTTTTGAAGGTGAAGTTAATATGTGTAGACAAAACAAGGGGCGTGTGTGCACGACACTGTAAAGCAAGCTAAATGTGCTCTGCTTTTGCCCCGCTTTATTGGTGTCAGTGTTTGCATGCCTCGGTGGAATATTGCACATTAATTCCAGCTGCTGTAGGAAATTCAGCAGCTTAATGCACCTTAAATGACCTGGGGCACAGCAGTTTGCTTCACCTACAACCGCGGAGCAAAGCACCGGACTCTGTGCAGCTCCGCTGCTCTGCAGGAAGCCCTGCAGGCAGCCCAGCAGCAGCCTGGGAAGGCAGGCTCCACCCAAGAAAACCAGCAAGCCTGATGGTTTTTTTTTTTACCCCCTGGAGCCTGCCTGCCTGCCTAAGCTGTGCAGGGGCCTAGTGCTTCCCTCCATGGCTGTGGTGCCCCCTGGGACCACCTGAGCTGGGTGCCTGTGGGCGGGTGCCACCTGGGGGGCCCCACAGAGGGAAACACTAGCCCCCTCTGCAGGGCGAGGCCCTGCCCCCCCTGCCGACAGCTCACCCTCCCCTCCCCGCCTCCAGAGAGGCAGGTAAGTCAGCAGGGCGTGTGCATGACACAGGGGTTTAATCAGCCCTAAATTGAAGCGGTGTTTTTAAAAACCCACCGCTTCAATTTAGGGCCCCGTTTTGTCTACACACGCCCAGTGTAGCTGAGGTTCACAATAATACGTAAGTAGAAACATAAAATAATAACAAAATTATAAATACTTGGTAAGTGCTAGAGTATCAAAATCAGAAAAAAAGAATATATTCTGTTTAAACCACTGCTCTTGGAAAAATGAAAGCTTTTGAAATTAAGTCTATATATGCCATTTTTTCAACAGCCAGCAAGATCATTTAAACCATTAGCTTTCCTAATCAGTCAAGTAGCAAGCCGCTCTCTATGAATTTACTGCTGCTTGGCACTCTTCAGCCCCAGTCCCTCTTGCCTCTACTCTCCAAGAATTGTGAGTCTATTCAGATAGCTTGACACCAATAACAAGCAGGTAAACAAGTGTTTTCCCTATTCAAAATTTTCATAAACTCTCTTTTTCACCAAACTAAAACTTAAATTAAAATAAAAGCAAAACACCTTCATATGACCTTCATATTTATGTCTACAAGACAGATTTATGTCTTCAAGACAGACTCTCAACTGCTTCTGTCCAAGGCAGTAGCTATCATCATATTAGCCCATGTCTTCAAGAACTATCTACTGCTTTGCATTAGTCATTGCTGAAATAACACAACCATGTAGATATTCTGTCTTGCTTGGAGCTCTGTAAAACTCAGTGGTTTTCAGTTCATGAACACCTATGCAACGTTTTAACTTTTCAGAGTTTTGGTCAGCCTGAGTTTCTATTCCCTGAGATTTAAAGTGAAACTAGCTAAACTAAGTTTTTTTCTGGTTTGGAGCAGCCTGGTTTTACTAGATTTTACCAGCTTTTGGATGATTTTCACATAAAACGGTAAGTCAAGACAGGCATGCAAAGCTTTTTGTAAAGTTTTCCAATGACTAGCTAGCTGAACATGTTCCACAGCACCCTACTGTGGAGTTTTCAGGATCAGGCTGAGTCCCTTTCCTGGGTAAAAATTGTCATGCAGATGTTCCTCTGCCAACAAGTGTAACATTGGTCAGTCTGTGCTACATGGCTGTTTACACACAAAACCTTAAAGGATGCAAAACTATTACATGCATTTAACTCTGGATATCAAGCCCATTTCCCTGATGTACACCATGATCATGACCTGGGAGCGTGTGGGCTATTCAATTCACTTTCCACATCATTTAAATTTGATAACAATGGATTATCAGATGTGTACAGGTAACTCTCCAAAGGATTCTGCTTATGCTAATCCTTATTTGGCAATGAGCCAATAAAAAAATAAATTAGAAAAGAGTTGTGCTTAGTCACTGCAAAATAGGTTAGCAAAACGGTACAATGCAAATATTTCCTGGTGGTAGGTTTTCTACATTCATTTAAAAAAGTACTGAAAGGAAACAAGATAGAAACTTAGTTCTAATAAAAAATAAGAAATCCTAATTTGTTGGAAAAAAGACCAAGAGCAAATCTTATCAAGAACAGAAGAGATGTAGTAAAAAAAAGTAAGTGGTGTTGATTTTTTAAGTGCATACCCTTCGGCTAAGTAATGTCACAGTGATTCTGAAATAGTTTAGATTCATCAGTGGAGTACAGTTTATTAATGTAATGCTATAAAATGAAGTTGTATAAAAGGCTCAGTTCCTAATGTCATATTTTCCTCTGATGTAAATGTATTATACCAATATATCCAGGGTATTCTTTGTAAAAAATTGTCTTAGCTGTTAATTATAAAGAGTATATTATCTTTATGCCATATCTCTTGCTCCTCTTATTTTCTGGAGTTAACTTTGAGAAAAGTGAATGCACTGATGTAAATGAAGAGCGAATCCACTGGAAAAGATCAGTTAAATTAAAAATTCAGATAATAATGGTGTAATTTAGAGCAGAGTTTCAGTTTGTGATTTTCAATGTTACTATATACAAACTATATCTATATTACTATTTAGACAGCTAAATTATGATGTGTATTAAAATTATTTAAAATGTGCATGAATTTAAAAATTTTTAAATCAATTTTTGACAGTTGCAAAACGAAATACTTCCATTTAAACCATCGCAGATACATCATATAATGCCAATATGAAAGAGAGGAGGACAGCATGCTGATAGTTTGTAGTTCAGGCTAGGTACAGACATTCAGGGATATTAGGGGGAGGTGAGATTACATTAAAAATGTCCACCCAATCTCATTTAGTTTACCCAGGTGCAGATCTTACACTTAGACTGACCCAACTAGGAATCTAAATACAAACTGTACAGAAATTCAGGAAATTTAAATTGGTCTAAAATGGCTGACTTGATATAAGTTAGCTGTATGTCTGAGATAGCCTGAGTTACATAGGGTCTGGCAGGATCAAGCTAACAGAACTTCTGTACAATTCTCAGTGCAGCTGCAGGGCTGGAAAAACCCAACCACTGGTCCCAGCCCTGAGGCTGCACTTTTCCTACCTGCACCTCTGGCACCAGGCTATTTTTAGCCCTCTGGCCCCTCGCTCTTCCCCCAGATGGACATCAACCCACCCATGGACCAGCCAGTCCTTCACCCCAAAGCCTACCAAACCCCGCACCCTGTAAGCCACTCCCACTGCCAAGAACTGATCAAAGTAAGCCGGGGTTGGGGAAGAAGAGGGTGGGTTTGGGTGGGAGAGGTTGTTCATCTGAGGGTGGGGGAGTTGGGGGACTAAAAATAGCCCTATTCCCCATCAGGGAGAAAGAGCACCCCCCTCCCCATGGACCTCAACTGCCCCCTTGATCCTGCCAAGCCCTCCTGGACCCCACCAATGCCTCTTTCAGGAACCCTGCAAGCCGCACCCAATCCCTCCAAGCCCCCTGCAGTCCCTGATTCCCACTCTGATCCCACCAAACCCAGTCTCCACCAACCCCCCCACAGACCCACTTTCCCTCATGATCCTCTTGATCCTCCCCCCACCCCACAGACCCTGCTTGCCTCCTGATCCTCCCAATCCCCCCAGAGGACACCATGTGCCCCCCAAACCCCCTAAAACCCCTGCTAGCTCTCCCCATCCTGACCTACCTTAGTCAGGGTGGACATTTTTAACTTAATTGAATCTCCCCCTAACCTCTCCAAGTGTCTCTATGTACCCTTAGGGCATATGTGCACCCTATGTGTCTACATATGTGCACCCTAAAAAATGGTGAATTTAGGCTACTTGCATCTAAATCTGATACCTGCAAATGCAGGTATCAAATTTAGGCATGGATAGTTAAAGCATATTAATGAATGTGTAGACACATTCAAGTGCATTAATGCTGTGTGTGTTTAACGTAATCCCAAGTCAGTCCACACAGTGTTAATGTGCTTTAACGCCTGCACCTGTAGATGCCTGACTAAACCTGCTTAATGCACATTAAGCTAATGTGCATTAAATTTAGGTATGCATAAAAGCACATGTAGGCCTAAGGGCATGTTTATACGTGCATTTAAGCATGCCTAAACTTAATGAGCATTTGCCTAATATGCATTAAGGCAATTTAGGTGCGCTTTGGCAGGTATCAAATTTAGGTGCAAATAACCTAAAATTGCCATTTTTAAGACACATTAAAGGCATGCACATGTAGACCTGTGCCCTTAATGCACCTTAAAAAAGGCTAATGCACCTTAAATCAGATGTATAGATATGTCCTTAGTGTATTATTTGCCCTGGCATCACAGTGGTTGAAAAGTTAACAATGGTTAGACTCCATTTTAGTTCATTGAAGGGAAGGTTAATAGGCAATTTGTTTACTTACAAATAGAGAAGATATCTGTTACTAAAAACCTCTTTTATCTAGCAGGAAAAGATATAACAAAAACCAATGACTGGAAGTTGGAGCCATTAAAGTTCAAACTTAAAATTAAGATGCAAATTTTTAACAGTAAGAGTAATTAATTACTGGAACAAATTACCAAGGGATGTGGTAAATGCTCCATTACATGGAGTCTTTAAATCAAGAGCTGATGCCTTTCTCAAAGCTATGCCAGATTTCAGCAAAAAGCATAGGGCAATGTTAAAGAATTGCTGAATAAACTCTATAGGTGCAATTATGTAGTCAGTCTAACAAGGTTATTGCAATTATCCTTTTGGCTTTAAAAGTTAGGAATGTATGAAAAGGCTCCTCTCTCAAAGTAACTACGGACAGCTCATTGATGGCCCACTTTTTTCTAAAAAAGAGAGCCTATTTTCTCATTTATTTCTTGGAATTTATTAAATTATTGACCACTGAGACCAATAAGAGTGAATGTATCTGAAAATTACCCAGGTTTCATTGACAGAATCATCCTCCATGAATTCAAGAACAGAACATATTTCTTCCCCCAGGTATGTTTAGGCAGAAAATCTAGGGCTGTTTCTATTTTCCAATGTGACATCAATGCTGTACAGTGACTTGTGTTTTATTACTGGGATATTATTCAGTTATTACAGATCCAGTCCCAAACACAGTTAATATATGTACTGTATATGTAATTTGAAAATAACTTGAGTTCACGTTGGCTCTTAAAATATGTTACAGGAGCTTTCTAAAACATTCTGACGTGTAGGTAAGTCACTTATTCTATATGTTATGGCAGAAAACAAGGCATTTATTATGAAAGTCAAGTATATAATAAGTTATGGGAAAAGGACCTAGACAGTGAAGACCTTTTTCTTAAAAAGCAAATCTATTAGCATTTGCAAAGACTGTAGAAAGCCTTGAAGGCAGAGCTGACAGAGTTTGGTGCACTGAGAGCCTAACTGGGGAACGGCCACAGAAGAGGACTCTACTGATCTGCACAGTTTGGGCAGTTGACTGAGCAACCCCCACAGAAGGAGGGGAAGTCAGGAGGAAAACAGGAAAACTAACAATTTGAAGTCTAAAAGCATTCAAATTTTTTGCAAAAAAAAAAAAAAAGAAAGAAAGAAAAGGAAAAAAAAGAAACAAATGTATGTATTGCAGGCCTGAGCCACTCTGACAGGCTGTAGTCTAGGCAGGAAGGGTCTACATAATGCTGATCTGATCAGGTACTCCACATCAGTAGGGGCCAATCACAATCATGGGCATGTCATCAATTAGCCCCGCACGTCCCCAAGTGCCACTCCAATATTGCCCCTTCCCCAACCTCATCTGCTATTCTGCTTTCTGTTTCCAGCCTTATTGTTGCTTTGCTTTCTGCTTCTTGCCCTGTCTGCTCCTGTGATGACTATCCTCTCCCTGATCTGCCACGTGCCACTCACACAGGCTACCCATGCTACTTGTGGCACCTATACCACATTATGTTCCCAGTTTTAATGACTTCTTCCCTCTCCCATACTCCTTTGTAGTTCCTATCTACAAATAAATTTGGCCCTAAAGGTAGTATGGAATGTATGTAACAACTGTGATTCCATGACTATTCATAAAATGTTTCTGTGCCAAGGCAATATATATATAAAGCAGAACTGTTGAATTTCTAAGTAATCAAGCAGCTCAGTGCCCTATGGGCTGCACTAGAGAGGGCCACATGGCCACAGGCCACACCAGGATAAGCTACAGGGACCCTGGCCAGATGCCACCCAGACTGCTCCCCACCCCTGCTGTACCTTGCACAAGTGCAACAACCCCACTCCCCTCACTGCTGTACTGTGCACCTGTGTGGGCCCTCTCCCCACCTCTGCTGCACTGTGCCTCCCCAACACTCCACCGTGCCGCTCCCCCATCACCTATTGCACTGCATGCCCAGGCTCACTCTCTGTTCTCTCAATTGCGTTGAATTGCACTGGCCTACCCCTGGGGTGAGGGCAGACAGCAAAACTTACAGGAGGGAGACGGGATCCCAGAGACTCCATCTGCACCAATAGTGGGGAGCAGTAGCTGGGCAGGAGCCCAGGGGCTGAAACCTAACCCTTGCAGGCTGCATGCAATCTTCAGCCCACCAGCTGGACAGCCCTGATATAAAGCAAAATATATACTATTTAGTACATACTGGTGGACAGGATTACTCTATTATCTAAGATGTTCTAAGTGTAGCCCAGGTGTACTCGGGTATATACTCCCCTTTTCCAATTGAAGGGAATTGCTAGCTGGCAGGTGTGCTGTGTGGGGGGGGGAACTTTGTTTATATATATATATATATATATGTATATATGTATATATATATATCCATGTTTCTTTACTTTGTGATAAGTTAATGTAAATAAAGTTGTATATAGCTAAGTCCCCTGACTGTCCTGGCCTGGTTCTATAGGGCAAGAACCTCAAAGGGAAACTTAATCCCAAGGGGAAACCCCAATGCCCCAGGGATTTTTCCCAAGCCCTTCAAGGAAGCTGGTAACTTCAGGGGGCCCTCCCAGTGGGACCTCCACTTTCAGGAGCCCTTAGCTAACCAGGGGGGACTCCCCCTCCCCTGTGGGAATCCTTTCTCCCTGCAACTCACAGCTTCCAGGCCTGGAGGGTGGCCCTCATCCTCTGCACCAAACTGCTCTTTCACCTGTAGTGGACTTTGTGGGGGTCATTGTCCCCTGGAACAGGACTCCTCTATGCAGGGCTTCAGGGGGCCTCTGGTTCGGCCCTGTCTGCTGGTTCAGAAGCCTGAGCAATGTCTGGCTCCCTGGACTCAACCTTTTGCTATGGGTTGGAGACCTGGGCTGCCTCGTGCAGCACCAACTTCAGTCCACTCCCGGACACTCCGTGCAGTGTCTCCTGCTCCTGGCCTTGTGCTGGGGTGTCCTAGCCACCAACGGAGGGTTTGGGATTGAGAGTGTGGTCGGGAGTAAAAGGCAAGAAAGGTTTATTGACTTAACAAAAACACAACTACGTGTAGTAACAAAACAACAAGGACAGACAATAACAATTCACGTTGGTAACATCGGCAGTCCCCTCTGATGCCTGATGTATGACAAGTTCCTCTCCTATAAAGCTTAGAGAAGTCAGGCATCCCCGATCTGTGCTGTCCAAGGGGTACCGGGAAGGACCCTGGTATTCAGCTCTCGGGTTCCTCAAGATCCACGGGCCCACTGAATCCAGGTCAGCAGATAATTTTAAATCATTAGCTTCTCTCACACCGCTGCATCTTCCTTCTAATGATTTCTGAATATGGTAACCAATTTATAACTTCTGAGCTATGCTGATAACTTACAGCCATTCAGATTCTCCCACTACAAACTTTCTTTAGGACTGACCAATAGCGGTACAAGCCTTTGCATTCTTCTGATAAAGTTAATTTTAACTGCGCCACAAAGCCTACTACTACTTCTACAAGGCCTTGCTAAATTTACTAGGCCTCACTATATATAAGGCCTCACTAATTTTGACTTTAATTAGGCTCTTAGCAACAACATACAGCTTATAATACAAATGACAAAAAATACCTGGTCTAATCCTCACAGAGCCTTCAGCAAGCACCTTTATCACACAGACATAATTTTCAGCTGTCACACCAGGGGTTGGGGACCTGAGCTGCCCAAGCGCTCCAAAGTTCCTGCTCCGTGCACCAGCCTGTGCAGCATGCCTATGGCCACATGCCAGCGGTAGCAGACTTGAACTGCTTCACACAGCTCCCAGGGTCTGGACGCCGTGCTGCACACCAAGAGCCTAGCCGTTGGAGCTGTCTGCCCTTCCCCGCCAATGGAAGTCTTCAGGGATGCTTCCGGGCTACTGCTTTGCCCTGCTGAGCAGCTCTCCTCAGCTCTTCTAAGCCCTGCTCTTCTCTCTTCTCTGTCCCGGATGTGTTCCCTTCATGCTGGGCACACAGCTCCTTTTATACTCTCCAGGGCTCCCAGGGCTCTACCCCGAAAGTCTTCCAGCCCTGACAGTGTTGCAGTCTACAATCAGGTCCAGGGGAACTCCTCTCCCCCTCCCCTCAGGAAAGGGGCGTGACTTCACTCCTCTTGCTGCCTCTTGATTGGTGGATGGGCTTCACCAATCAAAACAGCAAAATCTCAAGCCTGGGATTCAACCCAAGCTCTGAAAGGCAAGCCTGCTACATAAGTAAGCCTAAAAGGGTACACCCATTCAATTACATTCCTTTTTCCCCATGTTTCCCTTTGGAAAATTTACAGCCAAACACAGGTATGTTCATCAGATCTGGTCCTAAGTATTTGGACTTATTCTTGCTGAAATGGGCAACCTTCAATCTATTATTTGTATTTGTTCCCCCAGGATTCCTTTTACCAGAGACCCCCAAGGATTGGCACAGCCCCTCATCTGATTTGGTATCAAGTGAACTTTATTAGTAACCCCATTGCTTATTACAAGATAATTATCCTTGCAATACGATCTGGCAAGCGGTTCCTTTGACATTACAGCAGCAACCTTCAGAGGTACTGGCCTCAGATCCTCTGCTGAGTGTCTGGGGTGTTAGTTTCTGGATTCCTTGTTACTCAGAGCAAGAATTCCAAGGCTGCTCCTGTCTCCACAGGGTAGCAACACAAACATATACTGTCTCTTTGTTTGTCCACTACTTTTGTAACTTTCTCACCTCAAACTGTCCAATCCTCACGTTTTTTAACTCATTTTTTTAGATAAGGTACTCCAATCCTATTCTGTTCTTGGTTTTCTTTCCTTTTAGGGAAACTGTTGTACCTGGTTAGCCCACCATACCAATCACAGCACTCTGTACAATTTAATTGCTTAGTTCCGGGAAGGCCTAAAGTTATGCTAAAAGCCTGAGCATAACTCAGTTTGCCAGCTACAATATTAAGAGATCACTCAGAAGCCCTGTTCAGAATCAAGACACCACTTTCCTAAACCTATCCTAAGACAGGTCTCTTCTTCTAAGAACTATTAGAGGAGAAATCTGCTGGAGCTACAGGAACTGGCAAGTAATAAAAGAGGAATAATACTTACAAATATCCCTAGCAGCCAAACCTGTAGACCTCCTTCACACAATGGAAGCCAAAGTCAGTGGCAAAACTCCCAATAACATACAACAGGAAAAAAAATTTGGCAGTCAGCTTCACTGAGATTTCTAACAGAGTGCAGATTTCAGAATTTAGACCTCCATCAACATAAATATTCCATCTGGCATTAGTAAGATGCCCAGAGCAGCTCAATTGAACTCATTTGTTGTGCTAAACTGGACAAATAGCCTTTTTTCCAGGACAAAAATATCTCTCATGATTGGCACTCTCTATTTTATTGCTATAAACCTGAGGCAGCAGTTCTTTCAACATCTGCTAAGTTTCAGTCACTGTACTAAGCAATAGGCTCATCGAACAGACTGTGGAGATCATCTGTTGTAGGTTAATTTGGAGAATGGGAAAAGAATGTGCTAATCCATCCTAGGCACTGATGAACCTGTACCACTGAAGTCAAGGGTTTTCCCTGACTGTGACCTAAGGCTTTTCTGTTAGTTCTGTCCACTAAAATAAATAAAATTTAAGTCAGTAATATACTTACACTGAAAGACCTCAAGGCAGAGATTTGTACAGCACCTAAGAAAAGTGTCCTAAATTTCACATAAGACATGATCCAGCTTTTACTGAAGTCAAAGGACCCAGAGTTATTTTCTCTAGGAAATAAGGATAACTTTGAAAAATAGGTCTAAAAATAATATTTTGAACATGAACAACCAAAAAAATGTGACTGGCAAATCTGTACCCTTTTGCTCTAGAATTTGTCTTTTGGCTTGAGCACATACAGTTTTATGCAATGACGGGGTTGGTACAGCCATAAAGTCCATAACTGGCATGACATTTAAAAAGCTGCTAAAGTATGATATTTGTGTTTACAATTAAAATTTTTTAATGAATTAGATGTATTGAGCTAACCTGTGGGGATTTTATGGTTACCAAAAGCCAAAGCTTAAGTGGTGCTGACCATCTGGATCTCAAACTGAACTCCATTGCAGGTGAAGGGGCACAGCAAGTCTTAGCAGCTTTCGGTATTTGTCCCTACATGGGCAGGAAGTGCAGTACTTCAAGGATCTCTACTAAGCAATATCATTGTTTCAAATGCACTCCCCTCCTCTCCCCTCCAGCTATTCTCTTGTAACCAAAGGTCATATTATATATCTGACATGGCACCTTCAAAGGTGATGCGTATATTCAACAAAAACAAGGCTATAAAAGGCTGTTTTTCACAGGGTAACAGCTGTATGCCTGAATGCTTTAAACAGTAAAATAGTTAACAGCATGAAACACAAAGCTCTTAAACTTATATTTATGCCTAAGGATGACACTGTGTTTATAATAAACATTGGGGGGAATTATAAATTAGATTTTAATTTTTCTTCTTAAGTGAAAATAAAAGAAAATGAATATTTTATGTTATAAGATGTTGAGGCAGACTGAAGGAAAACAATTGGCAGTAATTGGCAAATTAAATTGGATTGTGGAAGCTCTGATTACAGAGTCTTGGACTGAAAATTGGATTTTTCTGGAACAAAAAGCTTAAACAGAAAGTATAGTGTTCCACTGAGAGATTAAAAGAAAGAATCTAATTTGTTCCCTTCCCTTTTTAAAATCCATGTTTCTTTTTCTGTATCAGTGTAGTTGTCTGTATTCTTTCAGGGTTCAAACTGACTGCTAATTATTTCTTCAGGCTGCATCTTATGCCCATTTAAGTCAATGTCAAAACCATCACTGACTGACAGTAAAAGCATGATCTGACCATATATCAAGGCCCCAGTATAAGACATCCAAAAATCTGCTGCGCTCCACCTCTCTCCACTGGGCTCAGTGCCCAGCAGCTTGCTGCCCAGTGGGAGAAGGTGGTGTGTAGCACTGGGGCTGCACACCGCCTCCCTCCACCGGGCTGTTTCCAGCGCTCACAGCCCCATGGAACTCAACCCGATGGCAGGAGGTGGAGCGCAGCACCAGCTCTGCCCGCATCCACATGGTCTGAGCTCCACGGGGCTGGAGGAGCCAATCAAAGTGCAGCCTGGAAGTGGGAAGTGGGCAGAGCCCGCGCTGCACTCCCATTGGTTCCACCAGCCCCCCAGAACACAGCCCAGCAGGAGGGGTGGGGGGACAGCCAGGGCTGCGCTCCCCCTGGGCCGAGCCACATGGGGCTGTGGAGCTGCTTGGAGTGCAGCCCTGACTCTCCCGTGCCTCCCACCACCTGGCTGCTTCTTTGAAACTTGAAACATTTTGACTGGCCTTGTTTTGTTTTGTTTTGTTTTGTTTTGTTTTGTTTTGTTTTGTTTTGAGGCTGTTTTGAGGCTGTTTTGAAGATGTTTTGAAGCCCTTTGTTTCATTTTGATTTCACTATTTCAAGCTTGAAACAAGTAGAAACAGTGTAGAAAAAAAACAGCTGGAGAAGCTTCATGCAGCCCCAGTATCTCCCAGGAGCATAACTGAGGGGGAGAAGGCAGCAACTGGGGGAAACAGCCCCAGTTACTGTCTTTTTGGAGAGAAGACAAGAGGCATAAAAATAGCAGTCACCAGCAGCAACCAGAATGCAGAGCTACTGTGCTATGCCTCCCATCATATGCCATTTGCCTTATGGACCTGGCTAAAGAATATATGGTCTGGGAAAAAAGAGGATGGCTGGGCTGGTACTGTCTCTGGTAGTTCTCCCTCCTGCTAGATCAGCAATTCTCAACCATGGGGCCTGAAGTCTGTTCAAGGCAGTCCCAGGATGCCACACAATGTTATTGCTGTTAGATGTGCACACATGGTTCACAAGATAAACCCAGAGATTTCAAGTAGGAATATACATGCTTGAAAATATCCTGCCCTGTTTTCATAGATTCATAAATGTTAGGGTCGGAAGTGACCTCAATAGATCATTGAGTCCGACCCACTGCATTGGCAGGAAAGAGTGCTGGGTCTAGATGACCCCAGCTAGATGCTTATCCAACCTCCTTTTGAAGACCCCCAGGGTAGGGGAGAGCACCACCTCCCTTGGGAGCCCGTTCCAGACCTTGGCCACTCTAACTGTGAAGAAGTTCTTCCTAATGTCCAATCTAAATCTGCTCTCTGCTAGCTTGTGGCCATTTTTTCTTGTAACCCCCTGGGGCGCCTTGGTGAACAAATCCTCACCAATTCCCTTCTGTGCCCCCGTGATGAACTTATAGGCAGCCACAAGGTCGCCTCTCAACCTTCTCTTGCGGAGGCTGAAAAGGTCCAGGTTCTCTAGTCTCTCCTCGTAGGGCTTGGTCTGCAAGTCCTTAACCATACCCTTCTCTGGACTCTCTCCAGGTTATTCGCATCCCTATTGAAGTGCGGCCCCCAGAATTGCACGCAGTACTCCAACTGCGGTCTGACCAGCGCCCGATAGAGGGGAAGTATCATCTCCTTGGATCTATTCGTCATGCATCTGCTGATGCACGATGAAGTGCCATTGGCTTTTCTGATGGCTTCGTCACACTGCCGACTCATGTTCATCTTGGAGTCCACTAGGACTCCAAGATCCCTTTCCACTTCCATGCCACCCAGCAGGTCATTCCCTAGGCTGTAGGTGTGCTGGACATTTTTCCTCCCTAGGTGCAGCACTTTGCATTTCTCCTTGTTGAACTGCAATCTGTTGTTTTCTGCCCACTTGTCCAACCTGTCCAGGTCTGCTTGCAGCTGTTCCCTGCCCTGGGAAAGTTTTGGTCTTTCTGAGTTCTTTATAACAAAAAATTACCGTTTTATCTTTTTCATAGTAAAAAAAACGGAAGGAGAAACAAGAGCTAGCATTTTCTAAGGGGTGTCTTGAGACTAAACAGGTTGAGAAACACCCTAGTAAATTAAGTGACTCACCTTTTATGAACTAGATTATATCTAGAATTTACTTTTATTACTCTGTTCAAAAAAAAATTTACTAGATGTCTCTTAAAGGCATGCTGATTTCAAGGCACAATTCTTTGTTTATCCTAAGTTTGGATAAGTAGGATGGTGTTTTAAACACAGCATCAATGTCACCTGTGTGGCCCCTTTAAACTTATAAGCAACCCAGGAGTTGCTATGGCATTACCCTGGACATTTATTAAAGTGAGCTTCTTTGAAAAATGGCTGTTTCCAAAGGCTCCTTCTATGAATGCAGTCAATAGCTGCAGTAACTGCAAATAAAAAACTTTTACCTCTGTTCATTCTTGCAAACTCTATTAGCTCTGCAATGCTATCATAAAATAAGCATTACAAGCTAAATCCATATGAAACCACTATATAAGTAGCAGAAAGTAGCCTGTATATCTGCACATGTGAGGCTCTATTGTGAAATGCAAATATCTAGAACTCTTGATTCAGAAATGATACCTTTTATTAGACCAACTAGGAAATAGCAAAAAATAATCTTTTTTTATGCAGGCTTTTGGGCTTGATGAAGAGATTTGTGAAGGGCATTTGAGCCCAAAAGTTTGCAGAAAAAGAGAATTTTTTTGCAATTTCCTACTTGGTCTAATAAAAGGTATCATTTCTGAACCAAGAGTTCTAGATTTTTGCATTTCTTTTTACCTTAGACCAACATAGCTACCAAATGCATCCCTAGGCACCATTGTGCAATTAAATTGAGCAGGCCCTCCTGTCTTCTGGTCCTCTTAGGGGAGCTCTGGAAAGTCTTGCATCTGTTTCAATATTAGGGACTACACAGAGTAGCTTTGATCTGACTATAAAGCCTTTTACACTGATGCTTCAGAACAGTAAAGAAGTGATCTCTGATTAAACAGGGTAAAATGATAGATTGATACCTTAAGGTGATGGATTGATGCTATAATGCCAGCACTTTAATAATATTCCTGATATATATTATGCCTCAAGCAGTTGTACAAAATGTTCAAAGATAACCCGAGGAACTGGTTAATAGGAAGTAGTTAAAGACACAAAGCTGGCTCACAATATATCACTACTAAGTATCTGTTATACAGGCATCAGAATGCAGGATGGAGTAAGTGTAGCTCCTGAATCTATAGTATGGCAATAATACTATCCAAAATGGAGACTGTTCCCAAAACAACAATATTATCACAAGAGGTTTCCCAGTGCTGGAGTCACTGGACCTATTCATAGATGCTAGTGTCGGAAGGGACCTCAATAGATCATCGAGTCCGACCCCCTGCATAGGCAGGAA
>NW_005841999.1:753854-754700 GCF_000455745.1 Alligator sinensis | reverse complement strand
CCTCCCTTGGGAGCCCGTTCCAGACCTTGGCCACTAACTGTGAAGAAGTTCTTCCTAATGTCTAGTCTAAATCTGCTCTCTGCTAGCTTGTGGCCATTATTTCTTGTAACCCCCAGGGGCGCCTTGGTGAATAAATACTCACCAATTCTCTTCTGTGCCCCCATGATGAATTTATAGGCAGCCACAAGGTCGCCTCTCAACCTTCTCTTGCGGAGGCTGAAGAGGTCCAGGTGCCCAGGTCTCTCCTCATAGGGCTTGACCTGCAAGCCCTTAACCATACGAGTAGCCCTTCTCTGGACTCTCTCCAGGTTATCCACATCCCCCTTGCAGTGCAGCGCCCAAAACTGCACGCAGTATTCTAACTGCAGTCTGACCAGCGCCCGACAGGGGAGGAGTATCACCTCCTTGGATCTGTTCATCATGCATCTGCTGATGCATGATAAAGTGCCATTAGCTTTTCTGATGGCTTCGTCACACTGCTGACTCACGTTCATCTTGGAGTCCACTAGGACTCCAAGATCCCTTTCCACTTCCGTGCCACCCAGCAGGTCATTCCCTAGGCTGTAGGTGTGCTGGACATTTTTCCTCCCTAGGTGCAGCACTTTGCATTTCTCCTTGTTGAACTGCATTCTGTTGTTTTCTGCCCACTTGTCCAACCTGTCCAGGTCTGCTTGCAGCTGTTCCCTGCCCTCCGGCGTGTCCACATCTCCCCATAGCTTTGTGTCATCTGCAAACTTGGACAGAGTACACTTCACCCCCGCGTCCAAGTCACTGATGAAGACATTGAAGAGTATCGGTCCAAGGACCGAACCCTGCAGGACCCCACTTCCCACACCCTTCCAGGTC
>NW_005841999.1:751935-753191 GCF_000455745.1 Alligator sinensis | reverse complement strand
TATTTGGTGATCACTGTCCCCCAGGTGACTACCAATCTATAGGTCCCCTACCATATCATCCCCCGTTGCCAATACCAGGTCCAGTAAGGCATTCCCCCTAGTGGGACCGTGTACCTCCTGCGTCAGGTGGAGGTCCTGTACGCAGGATAGGAACCTGCATGAACGGTGGGACTTTGCTGTCTGTGTCTCCCAGCAGAAGTCTGGGTAATTTAGGTCCCCCATGACTACCACCTCCTTAGTTTTTATGGTCTCTGAGAGCTGCCTCAGGAGCCCCGAATCTAGTTCTTCCCCTTGGTGTGGGGGTCTGTAGCAGACCCCTACCACCAAATCCCTTTCTCCTTGCCCCCCATGTAACTTAACCCACAATCCTTCTACTTTCTCCTCCTTCAATTCCGTCTTGATGAGGGTCGAAATATATTGCTCATTGACATAGAGCGCAACCCCTCCCCCTTTCTTCCCCACCCTGTCCTTTCTGTACAGCCTATAACCCTCAATATGTACTGCCCAGTCTTGGGAAGAATCCCATCAGGTTTCAGATAGCCCTACTAAGTCGTAGGTGTTTTCTGCAAGCAAGTCATGTTTAAATTAACTAAAGATCTGCCTCTGTATCTTTTATTGCACCTTGACATATCCTTTAAAGAGAATTTATGACATGTCTTAAAGATATTTCAGTCCACTGGACAAAATATATATGTTGTGATCTATCCATTCTATTGCTGCACTGATAAGATTGGTTCTACTTCCTGTGTGTGATATAATCAGATTTGAGATCTATGTATGTAAAGAGCTTTCTAACAAGTTTTATCACTGCTAGAGCATGCTTTCCTTCTTACCTCAGTCCACCTTTGCAAGAATACTATATTTTTTCTTGTACAATATGGCCACATCTAAGACACACCTTGTAGTACCTACATAAAGTACCCATCACAATATTGCATTCCCCTTCCCCCATACCCATGTTATGAGATAAAACTTACCAAAAACTGGTGCAAATTTGAGAGCAACTGTGAAAGATACACCTGAAAGATGTCTTTTTGTTGGAGGAGAAGAAGAAATAATTTTGGTAACTGAGTAAAAATTGTACATTAAAAATTCAGGACCTTGAATAAATTTATACATTTGTATTAGGTCTGTGTGAAGTGCCTAGTATTGGCTTCGGATTCAGATTCGGCCAATTTGGGGGATAGTGATTCGATTCGGTGATTTGAATCACTGTCCCGAATCAATTTGTCCAAATCTGATTCAGAGATTTGGCT
>NW_005841999.1:742680-751925 GCF_000455745.1 Alligator sinensis | reverse complement strand
AGAATTTTGGCTGGTCCAGCACCACCCAAATCTCCAAAACACACAGGCCCCATCCCCTGCCAACTCTCCCAGCCCTGCCAGATCCCAACTCCCAGCTCTTTGGGGGAAAAAAAGCCCCACTCACCAGCTGCTGCCAGGCAGGGGGGCAATCCCCGCGGCCCCCACTGCCCCACACCATGTGGTTGGCTCTGCCATGAGCCCCCTAACCCCAGCCCACTCTCCCAGCCCCCCACCCCCATGACTGCCCCACCTGCTCTCCCAGCTCCCAGCCCTTAAAAAGAAAAAAAAAGCCCCAACTCACCAGTTGCTGCCAGTTGGGGAGGGTGATCCCCTCTGCCCCCCACTGCCCCGTGCTGCATGGGGAGCTCTGTCATGAGAGTGGGCAGGGGTCAGGGGGCTCATGGCAGAGCCCCCCATGCAGCATGGGGCAGTGGGGGGCAGCAAGGATTGCCCTCCACACCTGGAAGCAGCTGGTGAGTGGGGGCTTTTTTTTTAAAGAGCCGCGAACTGGGAGAGCAAGCAGGGCAGCCATGCGGGGGGCTGGGAGAGCAGGTGGGGGATCGGTGGGTGCTCAGGGGTGCTGGGGGAGCAAGCAGGGGATGGGGCCTGGTGGGGGCCCCCTTGGTCCCTCCTCCAGCCCTCCCCTCCCCCACCCCCTACTTACCAGCATGGAGTCTGGGTCCAGCTCCCTGCGGCAGCAAGCGGGGACTGCCCAAATCATTGAAGCGCTCTGAATCTCCTGCAATAAGTCTATAAGTATTTGGGAGCCAGTAACTACTTATGAATCAGGTAGTTAGTCATCTACTAATATTTCCACTAATTAATTAATTGCAGATGCAGATTTAGAGGCCTTGTGGTTATACCTGCAATGATGTCCAGCTAAAATCATATGTATAATTCTGAGGTCTGTATGGCACTAACATGCTTACTCTGGCTCCCTCATTTACTCTGATTCTAAGCCACTACCCTTATTCTTTATGCTTTATTTCTTCTATCAGTAAAATAATTTTGCTTCAGTACTTTAAAAAAAAATACAACCCCTCCTCTTCCAAGAATCTTGACAGGCCTGAGACACTGAACAAAAACTTCATTACAACAGCTTCCATGAAAATTTCCTGGCTACCTCATTTTCCTTCCCACTGTGCAATGACCAGCCAAAACAAAAATAAATGAATTCGGACAGTCCTGTCATAAAACAATCATCTGTACAGACATAATAAATACTCCGTGCCATTTTGCAAGTCAGTGACTACTACAAGTCATTACAAATGTATTAACACAGCCTTTCATGCTGAACAAACAACTCTTGCCAAAATATACATCCTTTCCTTTCAGACTTCCAGGCAGATCTTAGCAATTCCATCCTGCAACACCCAGTCAGAGATGATCCCGAGAATCTCTCCAACCCTTGACAAGATGAGGAAAGCCATCAAGCAGATGAAGAATGAGAAGGCATCATGAGTAGATGGAATCCTTGATGAAAACTTTAAGCAGGGTGGAAAGTAGCTTACACCACAGCTCCATGCCCTCACCTTAAGGATCTGGAATGATGAGGAAACCTCAGATGACCTCAGGGACTCCATGATCATGACAATCTTCAAGAAAGGAGACAAGTCCAATAGTGGAAATTACACAGGAAAGATCATTGTGAGAACCCTCCTAAACTGTCTCCTTCCACTTGCTGAAGAGCTCCTCCCAGAATCTCAGTGCGGGTTTAGGACATTAGGTATAGGGGCAGAAATTACACATAAACCATGTAAGTGATCAGAAACTGGTTTAAATCTGTAACACAACAGATGCTAAGTGCATATAAACCAATTCCAACATGGCCAAAACTGATTTAAGGTGAACCTGAATGGATGTAGTAACTGACTTAACTGTTTAGGTTAAATGGTTTTATTGAAATTTTGTCCCAGATCCCCTCCAGTTTCAAGTTAACTCACAGCATTCCAGGATGCTTTGTACCTCCCCCGCAAATCCTTTTCATGGGCTGGCCTTGGCCCTAGCTGTCTGCTCCAGCTGAGAAGACAGGCATGCTCTTCTATCCCCTGGCTCCTGGTATAGCCCACTGCAAGCATGTGGCTACATTTCAAGAATCAAAAGTACATGTCTGTTCATTTGCTTATCTGTTCAATCTACGCAGCTTAGTCTAGCCTGCAAAGATTTAATCAATTCAGTCTTGGGCTTTTGGGCTGTCTTTACTTAGCCCAAGAGGCAAAATTGACATGGTCTTCACTGTTCTTCAGCTGCAGGAAAAATTATGGAAACAAAATAAACCTCTCTATATGGCCTTCTTTGACCTCACAAAAGCCTTCAACTCTGTCAACTGAGAAGTTCTGTGGAGGTTCCTTCTGAGGTACAGATGCCCACCAAAATTCATCAGCATTCTTCCCCTGCTCCATGACAGTTTGCAAGCAGTGGTTCCCAGTAACTAATCTATCACAGAGCCCTTTGCAGTTAAGACTAGAGTTAAACAAGGCTGCATTATCACTTTGACACTTTTCTTGATATTCCTTTACCATGATGCTACATCTGACCACCAACAAGCTTCCAGACAGAGTGGAGCTAAATTACCAAATGGATCATAAACTGTTTAATCTCAGCCAACTCCAAGCCAAAACAAGGACTACCCTGACCTCATCAAGTTACAGTGTGCTGATGATGCTGTAGTGTGTGCTCACTCAGAATGGGCAAGTAGCTTCAACAAGGAAAGATAAATCTAAAATCTGAAGCTTTTCAGAATTAGATTTGTCCTTATTGTCCTATTTTTGAGTAATTAGAAAATCAGAAGTACTACAGGGAGATGAAATACATGAAATAATAAAGAAAAAGTATAAATACAACAGTGGCTATGCGGAGGCATTCTTCAATCTGGGATTCACATCAGTTTTAGGCTGGTATTTGGGATTTGACAATAATGCTTTGGACTTGATAGTATTGATTCATCTATCATCTTAAATACTGTTGATAGTGTTGGGGTGATGTTGTAGGCATGATAGTCCAGAAACAATGGAAATTCAGATCAGTTTCTTGCTGTATTAAGAAAATAATGTACAAAAGCCAGAATGTTTGCATCTGGGGGTTAAATCTGAAATTCCTCCAAAACTTTGGGGAAAGCTGTAGCTAAAGTTTGATTTTGAGACCGTTTCTAGTAAAGACTCATACAATTACTTATAATGCTATTTCACTTGTCATAATCATAATAGTAATACACACAAAAAAGGCAGCAATTCATTCGTATTCCATCCTTCAATTGTATATATACTGCTTGTTCCCATCACATTCAAATGAAATTAGGTTCATAAACATTATGAAAATATCACTGCTAGTGACAGTTATATTAAGACTACCACAGCCTAGAAGTGGGATCAAATGGGATTTCTTTTCAATGTTCCTTTAGGGGCTTCAGCTTCAGCTTAAATTTAGAAATATTATTAATACTATAATTATTTACCTCTAATATTTGCAAAGGCATAATATGTTCCTCTGTAACTGAGTCATACAACAAGGGGGTCTTTTTTTCTCGGTAGGAAAAGCCTAGGATAACATTTTCCAAATTCCTCTTCAGGCTAAAAAAAATTGAAGATTAAAAATTGTCAAGCATTACACTAACATATATACAGATAAGATGATGCAGTCAATGGCAAAGGTGAAAACTGACTAAGCTTTCCTTTATTTAGAATAGAGGCCAGCAACCTTTTCCAAGCCATGGGCCAAAACAATGCAGCCCGAGTCCAACACAGGCCAGGTGGCTTCAGCACTTTATCAGCAGTGGGGGGCTTTCCCTGCACCCCCACCAAAGCCACACAACAAGGTGCTGTGCCCATAGCACCACTGCTTCTCCCAGTCTCCCTACTCCTCGGCTGCAGTATGAGCACAGCTTTCAGCTATTGAAGAACTATACTGGGGCTTGGCAGCTGGAAGCTGCTTCCACACTGCTGCTGCTTCTCCCAGTCCAGCCCAGCCCTGGTGCAGTTCCACTCTGGCTGGAATCTTCAATCCTGCTGCTGCTTGGGGAGGGAGAAGGTAGGGAGAGAAGCAACAGCAGCAGTGGCAGCAACAGCTGTGGCATAGCCTGGGGGTGGAAGAGGGAGTTGGAGAGGAAGCAGCAGCAGTGGCACAGGCACAAATTCCAGCTCCCTAGCCATAGCGCAGTTCCTCACTGCTCAGACCCAGCATGGCTTTAGCCACAAAGAAAGCCGTGTCTCCATGGGCTGGAGGCCAGTCTCTCCTCATGGGCCATATGTTGCCCACCCCAGATTTAGAATATAATCTGAGAAATTTCAAAATCTCACTCTAGACCCTAGATTCTGAAAAATACATCAGGCTCTGAAAAGTTGGAGTGACCTGTCTCTCCATCTGCCAGACAACCTTGTCTATACATATCAGTACAAAGTCACTGTAGTGGTGAAGCAGAAGAGAACTCACCCTACAAGGAATAGTGCAAATAGGAATATTTAATCAGGAGACAAAAGAGTGGTAAAATTCAGAGTGTGGAGGATGACCCATAAAGAATGAACACTCTACACAAAGCCAGAGTCTTGTCTGTTCTGAGTCCCTATCAAGGTTATTAGCTGTCCATGTGAACTGCTGGTAGCACTAGGAATTTTAGTTTAATAGATTTGTGTGACCATATGTCTTTCAGACTTGATAAGACCCTATTTACTTCCTGAGCTTCATAATTCATTGTAAAAAAAAAATTAAAATTAAAAGGTAATCCAAATTTCTTGCAGATGCCTTTAAAACAACAAAAGATTCCACTACATATCATATTTACTTGTGTTGGCTACAAATGTCCAACTCGGTATCCTTAAAATTATAGTTTATTAGGCGGATTGAAACACTGTAATGAGTTAAATCATAAACCTTGGGGCTGGTCCCCACACACACACACACATACACACACACACATGCACACACATACACACACACACATGCACACACAGACACACACACAGTAGCAAGCTACAGAGTCAGGTATACCTATCCTACAAGCGCTGGAGTCTGCCGTCGATGGCCAGTCGAGGCTTCTTTCAGCGTGGTGTTATCCTCCAGAAGGGGGTCGCCAGCTGGTCCTTCTGGCTGGACAGGTCTGGTCAAGTTGGAGATCAAGAGGGCGCCACTGAGGGTCACTTTTCACTGCCTTTTATCTGTCCTTGGCAGACTTTGGTGACTCCCCAGTTTTCAGGTTTGCCCAATCCAGGGGGCATTGACCCTCGTGGGACTTCCCCCCACCCCCTCGGTGGCTACTGGATGGCATCTGTCAGCCCCAGGGGTTGTCCGCATGAACATGCAGGTTTGGGAGTCTGTTGATGAATTTTGAATAGCGATCTAGGAGTGGTCGATCTGGAGATATCCAGCCCAAAAGTTGGTCCCTGGAGTTGATTAACTCAGGCCAGGGCTTCTAGTCCTTGAACAGTGACGTTTAGAGATTTCCCGGTTGTTACATTGTCTTCTATTGAGTTCTTCCGTTGGTTGATCTGCAGTCTCCCAGGTGTTAATAGCTGTCTGCTACCATGTTACACATTCAATCACTGATTCACTCGCTCTTTCAGGGGCCAGTCTGATACAGGGAAGGGTAGTTTGATTCCTGCCCTTGTTAACATTGTTACAATGTATAATTTACTTATGAAACTAAACACATTCAGTTGAAAGTTGAAAGGTGAGGAGTATAAAATATAAGCTAAAAATGCCATGGCACACAAATAGATAAAAATACCAAACTACAAGGGGAGATACAAAATGCACACATACAAATTTTAAAACACACTTCCTTATCTTAAAGTGAAAGAGAGAGGAAGGAAGAAAAGGTAGAAAAAGAGAAACATATCCAAAGAGGGGAGAGCAAATGCAGGCAAGAGGAAAAGGGGGCTTTCTGCTACACTTGAATATAAAGACAAAGTCCCTCCCCCCACATTTGGTATGGGGAAAAAAAACCCTTGTCTCATAATTGCATACAGGAAAATTTCACTAAACATTGTCTGTTGTTAAACTGCTGCCAAAAGCAGCATCTGCTTTGCAATGGAAACCAATTATGAAGTTGATTAAATGCAGCTAACGCTGAGCATGACTATAAAACATATGGCCTACATTGAGCAACCGTGCTGATAAGAACCTACCACAAGAATAAGTTAATGTAGCCCCTCTGAATAAGACATATGGTAGTGCCCATTCAGTACAATCCCCCTCACCAACAACTCTTTTTCAAGTTATGGTGAGCCACAACGTTGCAGCTAAGGACACAAAAAGGGTAGAGAAAGGGACTTTGAGGCAAAAAGAAAAAAAAGAGAGAAAAACTTTTGACTATTTTAAAACTTTATAAATATATTAAAATCAAAAAGTGAAAGCCCAAAAGTATGTAGCCCTCCTACAGGCTGAGCATGAAATACATGTCAGTAACAAAAACAGTGATATTACCAGAGTTCACAACCCCCCCCCCCAAACAACCTACATAGAGGTACACATTTAGAACTAGCCTTTTCTACCTTGTAGAGGGCCCCCTCAATGGCCCAGAGCAACACAAACTGGTCAACATTTTGTTGCAAAGTGATGTGTCCAGACTCAAATGTGACCTATACCCAGACCAAGAAGCAGAAGAGTTGGAGGATGATGTTGGAGTCAGCCCCTGCAAGCCAATTTCTATGGCTTTTCAGGGTTGCCATCTTGGCTGGGCCCAGCAGGAAATTGGCCAGACAGATTGTGCTCCCTTTGGCCACTTGGTACAGCATAGAGAAAACATACATAGTCTGCAAGAAATCCAAGTCCATCAAGCCAAAGGCAGGAAGGCAAGAAGGAAAGCGATAAAGCAAAAACAATTTTATATTCTTGTGTAGCAGAAAGCCCCCTTTTCCTCTTTGCTTTCCCCTCTTTGGATATGTTTCTCCTCTTCTACCTTTTCTTCTTTCCTCTTTCTTTCACTGTAAGATAAGGAACTGTGTTTTAAAGTTTACATGTGTGCATTTTGTATTTCCCCTTATATTTTGGTATTTTTATCTATTTGTGTGCCATGAAATTACTCTTGTAGCTTACATTTTATACTCTTCACCTTTTAACTAAATGTGTTTTAGTTTTAGAAGTAAGTTATACACTGTAACAATGTTAACAAGGACAGGAATCAAACCGCCACTTCCCTATATCAGGCAGGGCCCTGAAAAAGTGAGTGAATCAGTGATTGAATGCATAACACAGTAGTAGGCTTCAGTAACAAGTAGCTATTAACACCTGCGGAAACCGCAGATCAACCAACGGAAGAAATCAATAGGAGACAACGCAGCAACCGGAAATTCTCTAAACTTCACTGTTCAAGGGCTAGAAGCCCCAGTCTGAGTTAATCAATGCTGGGGACCAACTTTTGGCCCTGAATATCTCCAGATCGACTGCTCCCAGAGCCCTATTCATGACAGCGGTAAATTCATCAACGGACTCCCAAACCTGCACGTACATGTGGACAACCCCTGGGGCTTATAGATGCCATCAAGTAGCCACTGAGGGGGAAGTCCCACGAGGGTCAACGACCCCTGGATTGGGCAAACCAGAAAACTGGGGAGTCAACAAAGTCTGCCAAGCTGGGGAGTCACCAAAGTCTGCCAAGAACAGATAAAAAGCAGTGAAAAGCGACCCTCAGTGGCGCCCTCTTGATTTCCAACTTGACCAGCACCCGACCTGTCCAGCCAGAAGGACCAGCCGGTGACCCCCTTCTGGAGGATAACACCATGCTGGAAGAAGCCTCAACTAGCCATCGACGGCAGACTCCAGCGCTTGTGGGATAGGTATACCCAACTCTTGTAGCTCACTACTGTGTGTGTGCATGTGTGTGTGTGTGAGGGGACCAGCCCCAAGGTTTATGATTTGACTTCATTACTGTGTTTCAATCTGCCTAATAAACCAGAATTTTAAGGATCCCAAGTTGGACATTTGTAGCCAACACTTGAAGTTTTCTTTAAAAATGTTCCTGACAGATTCCTCAAGAAATAGCACCTACTATATATATGTGTTCAATGTGTTGACTCTACACAGCAGTCTAATGAGACAATAAAGTCTATTATGACAGCACAAAAATGATAAGTTTCTATATATGGAACAAAAATGGCAAAAGGTACCCTATATCAGGGGTTGCCTTTGAAGTTATACTTCAGTATAATCAAATCTGTATAGGATAACACATATGCATTTTCGGGAAAACTTTTGGCAAATATTTTAAGGTCCAAGCAATTCCCTATTAAGAATATATGCCTCAGTGGAAATGACATTATCAAGGTCCTGTAGCACTACAAGGGCAGAAAATGTGTTTTTCCACAATGAACGTCACTGAGACAAGCCTCCCCAGACACACACATGCAGCACAATATAGGCCTCGACAGAGATGCATGTAAATGACTGGTCCCATCTATTGCTTTCCACTGACTTGGGAATGAGGACCAAAAATAGATCATATTCTTGGGCACTGCCACAGTGTCTTTTCTTTATGATCAGATCTAGATATAGAAAAAGTATTTTTGATATTTCACTTTAAGCTAAAATCTATTCTGACTACCAGGGGGCAGTTATGGTGTTTTCAAGCAAGGCCAAAACTAAAACAAAACAAAAATAAATACAAGAGGGAGTCCAACTCCAAAATAATAAAATAAGACTCCTGGCACAATAATCCAAAGCAGGACAAGCCATCTGCTTTCCCTAATGCCTGGAGATAATCACAGTGGTAACAGCATTCGTTGAAAGAATGAGAGAAAAAAATGGGTCAAGCACATGTCAGACAATCAATTTTGATATCTTAGCTACCCATGGGGAAGTGACCAGAGTTCTCTTCCTACCCACACCAGCCTGGGATATGAGAACATCACTTGGATAGGATAGGACAGGGAACATCTGCACAATCCAGTGCAGAAGCCTGCCATTAATTTCATGCATTTAGAAAGGAGCTTTCCAAGGGAAGTTGCATCTTCCTTTGAAGCCTCTGGAACTAACCACTATAGGAGAGAAGATTCATAGATTCATAGATTCATAGATGTTAGGGTCAGAAGGGACCTCAATAGATCATCGAGTCCGACCCCCTGCATATGCAGGAAAGAATGCTGGGTCTAGATGACCCCAGCTAGATACTCATCTAACCTCCTCTTGAAGACCCCCAGGGTAGGGGAGAGCACCACCTCCCTTGGGAGCCCGTTCCAGACCTTGGCCACTCTAACTGTGAAGAAGTTCTTCCTAATGTCCAATCTAAATCTGCTCTCTGCTAGCTTGTGGCCATT